>NC_053026.1:337467063-337707463 GCF_003073215.2 Triticum urartu
TGACCCTGAGCTTATCTGTCAGTTCTTTGCCTCGGTGTACTTTCATCCCGGGGAGGAGCGGAGGATGACCTAGATGACCAATGGCCGTCAGCTGTCTGCTACATGGAAAGAGTTCATGGATCTGCTGCACATTCCTGATGACGGGCTTCACACCCCCGTTGGCGTTCGCCCCCATGCCAACTCTGAGTCTGCCAACAAGAACCAGCTTCAGCCCTTCCTTGTTGAGAAGGTACTCCCCAATGGCAAGTCATCTTGGGTGTTGAACTCCTTTCTGGATATCATGCATCGCATCTTCCGCAACACTCTGTTCCCAGGCATTGGCGACAAGGACAAGGTTCATGCATATCTAGTGGACATGTTGCTCTTGTGTGCAGAGGCACGTACTTCTCAGACTCAACCACTTGATGTCTCACACATCATGTGGTGTGAGCTTCGGTTTGCGGTGTTCACTCACAAGGTACCTATCTATGGACCGTACCTGTTTCTGCTGCTCTCCACCACTTGGGAGAAGACGTATCCAGGTGATGAGTTCCTTGCTCCAGACTGGATTCGCCATGAGTTCATCAGCCTCCGCGTCAAGCCCAACTGGGCCAACACCACTACCCGTGCTGAGGCATCTTCTGCTAGGAGGGCTGCTGGTGAGGGGGAGGCTGCTGCTGAGAACCGTGCTGCTAGGTCCACCACTTCTTCCTCTGAGCCGTCATGGGCCAAGAAGCTGAAGGACAAGATGAAGACTCTCTTCTACATGCAGGCAAAGGGACAGTACAGGGCTCACGTGACTGACAAGGAGAGTCGCCGCCGTGACAAGAAGGTGATGAGGCTCTTTGGAGAGGATGTGTCTGGCGGGTCTAAGGACGTCATCACACCTGAGGCTGCCTGGATGTCAAAGCAGGGATACAAGTGGACCAGTTCAGAGGATGACATCAAGGAGACTATCCCCGCCGCTGAGTCTGACGAGGAGCACGAGGAGCAGTGGGACGACTTCTCTGCCTGAGCCACCCCGTGTGTGTAGGTGTCCTCTCTGCCTTTTTGGCGTCTCGATGCCAAAGGGGGAGAGAGTGTAGGGATTTGCGTTGTGTCGTGCTTGGTGTGTTTGTTTGCTTTGTCATTTGGACCTCATTTGCCTCGTTTGCTTTTGTTCGGTTTGTGCCTTCGAGACCTATCCTCCATATGGTGTAAGACATATGCACTCTATCTATCTTAGTTATCTTATGTTTGTACTATCTTGTCTAGTGATAAATTTGCCTTGTCTCTATAATATAGGGGGAGCTCTGTTCCTAGTATTCGTGCTCATCTAGGTGGCACACATTTAGGGGGAGCCCGTCTATATTATAGAGAGGAGGGGTTTGCTTTTACTTAATAGTATTTTTCCTTGTGCAAATCCCGTTTTGTCATCAATCCACCAAAAAGGGGGAGATTATAAAGACATATTTATCCCTAAGTGTTTTGGTGATTGATGACAACGCATTTGTGGACTAATCGTGTGCCATGAGTTTTCCAGACACTTCTTTGCTAGGCACAAGACGATTGGGTGCCCCTCGAAGACTGACGAAGACGACGTCTTTTCTACGTTTCTTTTTGGTGGATTTGAGTCGTAGGAAAGCCGTACTATTAAGAGGGGGTCCGCGTTGGAAAGGTTTGGGTGGAATCATCACGTACACGTCTCCTTTTATCCCCTCCTTATTCCTTGGAGCTTCCTCCGTTTTTCCTGCCTCCTTTGACTGGCTGCTATTGTGGTTGCGGTAGTACCGCTCCTGGATCAACGGTAGTACCGTAGGCATCCATGGTAATACCGCGCGGTGGCGCGGTAGTACCGCTGGTGCTCACAGTAGTACCGCTCCCCTGGAGCCGCACTACCGCTGCCCACCAGGCTAGTGCCACCCCTTTGCGGTAGTAGGAGCGGATGTAATTTTTTACATCCGCACCTGCCGCGGTAGTACCGCTTTCGCCGTGCGGTAGTACCGCGCTATGCGGTCAGGCAGTAGTACCGCCCCTTGGCAGTACTACTGTGTCGGGTTTTTGCTACTTCCATTTATTTGCGGAAGTAGGCACGGTAGTTCCCCTTCCCCCTGGCTGGGACTTTTGCATTGCGGTAGTACCGCATGGGGGGCGCGGTAGTACCGCGCGTGCGGAAGTACCGCCCCCAGCTTGCGTCTGTTTTTGTGCTGGGGTCGCGGCAGTACCGTGGGTCGGTACGGTTGTACCGCACTGCCGTGCGGTAGTACCGCTTGGTTGCAAGAAGTAGTACCACGTGGCCTTGCGGTAGTACCGCTGGCCAGACGCGGTAGTACCGCTGGCCGCGGGCTGGTTGGTGGGTAACGGTTGGATCTTTTCCACACACTATATAAAGGGTCTCCTTCTTCCTCGTTGACTCACCTCTTCCACCATTAAAGCTCCATTATTGCTCCAAGCTCCATTTTCGCCCGATCTCACTCCCTAGCCAACCAAACTTGTTGATTTGCTCGGGAGTGGTTGAGAAGGCCCCGATCTACACTTCCACCAAGAGATATTTGATTCCCCCTACTAATCCCTTGCGGATCTTGTTACTCTTGGGTGTTTGAGCATCCTAGACGGTTGAGGTCACCGCGAAGCCATAGTCCATTGTGGTGAAGCTTCGTGGTGTCGTTGGGAGCCTCCAATTGAGTTGTGGAGATTGCCCCAACCTCGTTTGTAAAGGTTCGGTCGTCGCCTCCAAGGGCACCAATAGTGGAATCACGGCATCTCACATTGTGTGAGGGCGTGAGGAGATTACGGTGGCCCTAGTGGCTTCTTGGGGAGCATTGTGCCTCCACACCGCTCCAACGGAGACGTACTCCCTCTCAAAGGGAAGGAACTTCGGCAACACATCCTCGTCTCCACCGTCTCCACTCTTGGTTATCTCGTGCCTTTACTTGTGGAGATTATTTGTTTCTTATATCTTGCTTGCTTGTGTTCCTATTCGTGTTGCATCATATAGGTTGCTCATCTAGTTGCATATCTAGACAACCTACTTTGATGCAAAGTTTAAATTGCTAAAGAAAAGCTAAAAATTGTTAGTTGCCTATTCACCCCTCCCTCTAGTCAACCATATCGATCCTTTCACATGATATGGACAAGATCTATTTATGTAGAAATAGACCCCATCGTTTTATCCTTAGTAGCAACGATACATACGTGTCAGTTCCCCTTCTGTCACTGGGATCAAGCACCGTAAGATCGAACCCACTACAAAGCACTTGTTCCCATTGCAAGATAAATAGATCAAGTTGGCCAAACAAAACCCAAATATTGGAGAATAAATACGAGGCTATAAGCAATCATGCATATAAGAGATCAAAGAAACTCAAATAACTTTCATGGATAAAAAGATCTGATCATAAACTCAAAGTTCATCCGATCCCAACAAACACATTGCAAAAAGAGTTACATCATATGGACCGCCAAGAGACCACTGTATTGAGAATCAAACGAGAGAGAGGAATACATCTAGCTATTAACTACAGACCTGAAGGTCTACGAAGAACTACTCACGCATCATCGGAGAGGCACCAATGGAAGTGGTGAACCCCTCCGTGATGGTGTCTAGATTAGATCTAGTGGTTCTGGACTCTGCGGCAGCTGGAATTGATTTTCGTCGACTCCCCTGGGGTTTCTAGAATATTGGGGTATTTATAGAGTAAAAAGACGGTCCAGGGGGCACCCGAGGTGGGCACAACCCACCAGGGCATGCCTGGGCCTCCTGGCGTGTCCTGGTGGGTTGTGCTCCCCTCAGAGCACCCTCCATGTGCTTCTTCGGCCCATTGGTTGTCTTCTGGTCCAAAAAAATTCACAAAAAGTTTCGCTGTGTTTGGACTCCGTTTGGTATTGATTTCCTGCGATGTAAAAAACATGCAAAAAACAGCAACTGGCACTTGGCACTATGTCAATAGGTTAGTACCAACAAATGATATAAAATGATTATAAAACATCCAAGAATTATAATATAACAACATGGAACAATAAAAAATTATAGATACGTTGGAGACGTATCATATGTCACTCACTTTTATTGTTGTCAAATGTCGCTGTTTTGTGATGCTCTTGTACAAGTGATGCTGCTATATAAGTAGTGCTGTTATTATATGATGATGTTGTACAAGTGTTGTTGCCGGTACGTATGCAAGTTTTGCCGTTTTGTGATGTTGTTACATGTACAAGTGCTGTTGTTGTTGTTGTTGTTTATTTTATTTTATTTTTATATAAAATCATTCAAAAATATATTCATTTTAGTTTCACTCAATAGAACAATGTGCAATGTAGATCCAGCAACAAATGAGCAATTCCAATAAAACTTATGACTATCCAAACAAGCCATGGAATTGAACCACCCTCTCTGAATGCCAAGTGCCAATTACTTGACATCCAAACAGCCGAATTCACATTCAATATCAATATCAATGTCCTGTATGATTTGGCAATGCTTCAATTCAATGCCAAGCCTCCCAATGTCTACATCCAAACGGTGTGTCAAAGATAATAGGAATACTTTCTTCTTAACTCCATCATCTCATAAACTTGCAAGCTTAAACAATCCACAAAGTTCATCTATATAGATTAGGTGCATACCAGTATGTATTGTTCCATCTCCTGCATGAGGATTAGCAAGTAGTTTTCCCATAATACCCAAAGGTTTTCATAATAAATATTTTCAGTAGGTTGAAGAGGGGCTCTTACCACTTCCGGTCGAGGTGAATATACCCCGAATAAGCTCCTCAAAATAAATGTTTCCTTACCAAATTCAGCATGTAATATATATGTTTCCTTAGCAAAAGCACTTCACTCCCCGGCAACGGTGCTAGAAAAGAGTCTTTACGACCCACAAGTATAGGGGATCAATATAGTCCTTGTGTCGAACTCAACGAGGAGCAGAAGGAATTGATAAGCGGTTTCAGCAAGGTACTCTCTCAAAGTGTTGTAAAGTAGTAGTAACAAATAGTTTAATAGCAAGTAACAAAGTAACCAAAGTAACAAGGTGCGACAAAGTGGCCCAATCCTTTCATTGCAAAGGACAAGCCAGAAGTACTTCTTATATTAAGCAAAGCATTTTCGAGGACACATGGGAATTTCATCTGGTCACATTCATCATGTTTAGTTGATTCACGTTCACTACTTTGATAAGTTGTTATGTGGGTGAACCGGTGCTAGGGTGTTGTTATTACTTGAACAAACAACCCACTTATGATTATCCACACTCGCAAGCATCCGCAACTACGAAATAAGAATTAAGATAATTCTAACCATAGCATGAAATATATGGATCCAAATCAGTCCCTTATGGAATAGCGCATAAACTAGGGTTTAAATTTCTATCACTCTCACAACCCATCATCTACTTACTACCCCACAATGCCTTCCCCTTAGTCCCAAGCATGGTAATGTGTCGTGTAGTCGACATTCACACGACACCACTAGAGAAAGAACAACATACACATCATCAAAATATTGAACGGATACCAACTTCACATGATTACTTATAACAAGACTTTTCACATGTCCTCAAGAACAAATGGAACTACTCACAAATCATATCCATGTTCATGATCAAAGCATAAAATTATATGATTAACAATCTGAACATATGATCTTCCACCAAATAAATCAACTAGCATCAATTGCAAGATGTAATCAACACTACTAGCAACCAACATGTACTAATATGAGGTTTTGAGACAAAGATTGAATATAAGAGATGAACTAGGGTTTGAGACGAGATGGTGCTGGTGAAAATGTTGATGAAGATTGGTACTCCCATAGTGAGAGGGTTGTTGGTGATGTCGATGGCTTCGATTTCCCCTCCCGGAGGAAAGTATCCCCGGTGGAACCGCTTCGCCGGAGAGCAAAAGTCCAGGTTCCAGCTTGAGACGATGGCGCTTCATCCCAAAAGTCATCTCTTGATTTTTTTTTCTAGGGTAAATGGCTTCGTATTGGCGAAGGAGGGCCACAGAGGCCTACTGATAGGCCCACAAGCTCACATGGCGCGCCCCAGGGGAGGGGCACGTCATCTGAGCTTGTGGATCACTGGTGAGCAGGTGAGGCCCATTATGGTGATTCTTCTTTTAGTATTTTTTATTTATCCCAAAATAAATCTCCGTAAATTTTTAGGTCATTTGGAGCTCCGGATAATAGTTATCTCTGTTCTAGCTCTCTTTAGGTCCAAAATTCCAGTTGCCGACATTTTTCTTCTCCATGCATATCTTGCATAATAAGAGAGAAAAGACATTATAACTGCATCATAAAGTGATATATTGATCTAAACATTATAAATAACAGTAGGAAAACATGATGCAAAATGGACGTATCAAGCTGCAGCGCGACGCACACACTCCTCCTTCTCCTTCTCCCGCCGCTCCTCCTCTTCCTCCCATGCCTAGTGGGAACGATGTTCTTCCTCCCCGCGCTCGGTCTGCATTCGGCGCTCGCCATTGGCCCGCTCCTCTGCCAGCACGATCTGCCTCCACCATGGTACGCAGCCTCCTACTCCAACATTGCGCCCAGCTAGATGGCCGGCGCGTTCACCCACTCACGCAGGCCGCCAGTCCAGGCTTACTTCCCCGGCTCGGCCTCCGTGGGCTCCTCCTTGGGGGCGGCCGAGGCTGGTTCAGGCAGAGGCGACGACGGCAGAGGGTAATCACATTCCTCGACCGCCTACAATTGCAGCGCCTCCTCCATGCCTGGCTAGCGCGCGTCCTCCTCACGCTGGGACTCCACTAGGGCGCACTGGAGCACCTCCTCCAGTGCGGTTTGGTATGCCACCTTCGCCGCCTCGTCCTCCTGTGCCACCAACGGGGGCAGCGACATGTAGCCGTCCTCAAGCTGGACGGTGCCGTGGTGTCACACGTCATGCTCGGTGGCGAACTAGACTTCCCAGTTGGGGGAGTCTAGCGCTTACGCTGGGTCGCGACGCTGCTCTAGCATCAGGAGGGCATGATGCTTGCGCACCTCCTTCATGTGCATGCAGCACACCGCCAGCACCGGGATGCGTTGAGGGTCAAGGTGCCAACCGTGGGAGAGGTTGACATCGTGCCACGACATCAGGATGTAGAGCCGATCCGTGGCCAGCGACCCCTCTCCCCACGCGGCACCATCGCGAAGGTGTCTGATGACGGTGGCACGCGGGATGAGCCAGCGCCTGTGTCGAACATGCACTTGCCCTTGCCCTTGTTGAAGAAACCCATGGCGAACGCGCGGGGCTGGCTAGGCTAGGCTAGGGTTTTGCTGTCACCGTCGAGGGAGTAAGGGTGGCCAGATGTGGACGGATGGAAGAAGTGGATGAGGCCGGTCGTGGGCTCTGGAGGCTTCCAGACGCTGCCATGTGGGCCCAGGGTAGATGAACACATTGACTACGACCACGTGGGGTAGTTGGGCGGCCGTCACACGGGTCTAAGGCGGACACTGAACAGACACACGGCTCGTCCATTTTATATCCGTGTGAATGCAAGTCGGACGTAAATATGGACCAGAAATGCGTCTAGACGGATGACGAGCAGACGAATGCATCGGCGGGTTGGGCCGGCGTCCATCCATTTGCATGGGCGGGTTGGGCGGGCTCGTCCATTTTATATAATGCAAATCGAACGTAAATATGGACCGGAAATGCGTAGGGGACGAATTTTCGATTTGCATGGGCGGATTGGGCCGGCGTCCATCCATTTGCATGGGCGGGTTGGGCCGGCGTCCATCCACCGTTTTTGTCCGTCCAGTTGCCCTTACCCCTCCAATTCGCTCTCTCTCTCTCTCTTTCTCTCCCCTCTACAATTTTCTTGAGACAACGGCCCCCCCCCCCCCCCCCCCCCCCTCTCTACTTATCCCCATCGCCCGTATCCCCGGTTACTTGCTCACTCTGGCTCCGAGGAACAGAACCCACAACCTGATCAGGAGGTACGGATCGTTTCTCCTCCATCGAGCTTCCGTCGATCTATCTCACTACCCGTGGTGTTTAATTTGAATCGACCGTGTCTTAGCGAGAGAGGAGACGGCGGCGCCCTGGTAAGTCCCCTCTCTGGCCGTCCTCCTGCTCCCGTACTCGGCAGATCCGTCCGCCCTGCCGGCCCTCCTCCTCCTCCCCTGCGGTTGCCCCCCTAGCCGGCCCTCCTCCTCCCCTGCTTGCTTCTCTTCTGCCCGTGGCCGCCATGGGCTTGCCCGAGCCGTCCGCCGCCGCTCATGCTCCTATTCCCGTCCTCCGGCGTACGTCTCCTGCTCCATCTTCCCTCCCGTGCTCCCTTGTCCCTCCTCCTCTGCTTGCGGGGTCCCAATCTCCTCTGGTCCATAGCCACCAGATCCAGTCGCCCCCTTCCCCTGCCTCTACTCATCTTTCTTGTTCATATATACTCAAGTCTCATCCCCTGCCTCTCCTCATCCTCCCAGCAAGCAATTGCTTAGCATTGTAACAGTCCTTGTTTTTTTTTGGAAAGTTTCCTAACCCTAGTTATATGTTGGTGCAGATCTTACTTTTCCTTGGGAATTTGAAAGACCTATTTAAACTACATGTGTTGTACTTTATTGGCGTATAAACTATTTTTTTTATTTTTTGCGTCAATATTATATGATGTCCCCTTGGATTTCTAGAATATTTGATAAAACATTGCTACATAATCATCCAATTATAGTAACACATTATACAACTTCTGTTTTGATGCATATACTAATGTTGCTATGCATATGACATCCAAACATGATTACGTATTGAAACCTGAGTAGGATTCTGTGAGCCAATTCAATTAACACCCAAACAACCGAATTCGTATTCATGTCCATTACAGTTTCCTGTCTGAATTGGAATTGAAACCAATTCAATACGGAGGCCTTGAATACAGACATCCAAACACAGCATTAATGTTATGATATGGTTTGCTATAGGGTTAAGGTTGAACACCAATTGAGTTCGAGTGTTGGGATTCGGAATGGCTCGTCGTCTCATTAGGCCCGCCGCGGCGTGCCAAGGTTGCGGTTTGGTTAAGGCTGGGTTTCTGGGCGTGGTCTCCCCTCTCCATGTGATTCCACTTTCCCTCAACTACTCACTCGTTTCCTTCCAGTGTTCTCCTGCAAATTGTAGCTAGTTTCCCTTCTAGAGTTTACAAACACCTAATGTTTCAATGTTGGAATTGCTACCGACAGTGTAATTTCAAGTTAAATTACTCCTTTTGTGCTGGTTTGATGGGATTCTTCATTTATTTGCGCATCTGACATAGATTTGTACTTCCTCTGTTTCAAAATAATTGAAGTTTAAGGTTTCTCCTAAGTCAAACTTCATTAAGTTCGGCCAAGTCTTCTATATAAAAGTATATCAACATCCACAACAGAAAATTTGCTCCATTAGATTCATTATGAAATATATTTCCATATTATGTAAATTTGATATTGTAGATCTTTGTATAGACTTGGTCAAACGTAAATAAGTTTGACTGAAGATAATCCTAGAACTTACTATTTTGGTTAGGAGGGAGTACTAGATTGGCAGAGCTCATATTTATGTATTGTGGGGCCGTTCTCTAGCATACTGCCATTGAGTGATCTACTGGGCCTTTCTTGACTACTTTCCTCCTTTTTTTTCTGCCAGTATCAAAGATTGCCTTACTCCTCTTCAAAGAGAGGTTCCCCAGGGAATAAGTACTCTGGCTGCCTCGCTAATCTAACAAAGGAGGTGCGGCCCCTCTTGTAATCTTGTGGTTTCATGATAATGATATATATTTATTGCACATTGTTACCCCCTTTCAGTTTTGGCCTTGTTGCATGCCTTTACTTTGCGTTGCTTATAGATTATGGTGTGCATTGTTGCAGGGTTCACACTGGACAGGAACAAGGTCCAATCCTTTGTTGTCGTTACATGTTAGTTTTATCTTCCATACATCATTACCATCCTTTGTTAAACATTGCGTATGTGTTTCCTCAATGTTGTGTTAATTGGGCTGGCAATAAAGTGTTGCGTTTTATGCAACTAAAAAGAATTTTATGAATTAAATAATATGTACTTTCTGGCAAGTGCGTCCAAATGGCACATTTCTTACTTAATTTCATGTGGCATACATGTATATTCCGTGTTCTTATTATTTTCTTTTGTATTTCAGAGTTCAAAGTTTGTCAGCAAGAGGACAGCTTGTTTGATTGCAACAGGGCCATCTCCTGCTGCAACTGAAGAACCAGAGATGGACCATCCAAAGGAGATATTCTTGAAAGACTACAAAAAACCTGACTACTTGTTTGACACGGTAACTCAGCTTTCTTTTTCAAGCATATACAGCGCACAGCTTTCAGTATATGCGCTTCCATTCTTGGATATTTTCAACTGCTATGGCATATGGGTTGTTTCTGTAGCAGTTCACAAATTTTACTAGGAAGAAATGCTGGTGTGTAGAGTTTATCTGGGTTTGCGGTGCACTATAGCGATGCAATTGCAGTGCTTGTGTGCTGTCTGCACCACCACCACAACAACAAAGCCTTTAGTCCCAAACAAGTTGGGGTAGGGTAGATGTGAGACCCATAAGATCTCGCAACTAACTCATGGTTCTGGCACATGGATAGCAATCTTCCACGCACCCCTGTCCATGGCTAGTTCTTAGTCGATACACCAGTCCTTCAGATCTCTCTTCGCGACTCCTCCCATGTCAAGTTTGGTCTACCGCAACCTCTCTTGACCTTATCGGCACGCTTTAGCTGTCCGCTATGCACTGACGCTTCTACATGCCTGCACTGAATATGCCCAAACCATCTCAGACGATGTTGGACAAGCTTCTCTTCAGTCAACGCTACCCTAGCTCTCTCGTATATCATCATTCCGGACTCGATCCTTCCTTGTGTGGCCACACATCCATCTCAACATGCGCATCTCTGCCACACCTAAGTGTCGAACATGTCGCCTTTTAGACGGCCAACACTCAGCGCCATCCAACATTGCGGGTCGAACCGCCGTCCATCTCAACATGCACATCTCCACCACACCTAACTGTTGAACATGTCACCCTTTAGTCAGCCAACACTCAGCGTCATACAACATTGCGGGTCGAACCGCTGTCCTATAGAACTTGCCTTTTAGCTTTTGTGGCACTCTCTTGTCACAGAGATTGCCAGAAGCTTGGCGCCACTTCATCCATCCGGCTTTGATTCCATGGTTCACATCTTCATCGATATCCCCATCCTTCAGCAGCATAGACCCCAAATATCTAAATGTGTCCTTCTGAGGCACCACCTGCCCATCAAGGTTAACCTCCTCCTCGTGCCTAGTAGTACTGAAACCGCACCTTGTGTACTCGGTTTTAGTTCTACTAAGTCTAAAACCTTTGGATTTCAAGGTTTCTCTCCATAGCTCTAACTTCTTATTGACCCCGTCCGACTATCATCGACTAGCACCACATCATTTGCGAAGGGCATACACCATGGTATATCTCCTTATATATCCGTTGTGACCTCATCCATCACCAGAGCAAAAAGATAAGGGCTCAAAGCTGACCCCTGGTGCAGTCGTATTTTAATCGGGAAGTCATCAATGTCGCCATCACTTGTTCAAACACTTGTCACAACATTATCATACATGTCCTTGATGAGGGTAATGTACTTTGCTGGGACTTTGTGTTTCTCCAAGGCCCACCACATGACATTCCGTGGTATCTTATCGTAGGCCTTCTCTAAGTCAATGAACACCATATGTAGGTCCTTTTGCTCAATGCATCTCTCCATGTGTTGTCGTACCAAGAAAATGGCTTCCATGGTCGACCTCCCAGGCATGAAACCAAAATGATTTTTGGTCACGCTTGTTATACTTTGATAGGGGCAAAGGTGTCCCATCTTTCGATGAGATGGTGGCTATCGTTTTTGGTGGAGTAGACTTTGACGATTCTACTAAGAACGCGTGAGGACGTCGCGCCTTAGCAATCGCTAAACCAACTTTGAGAGGTTATTAACCACGCCGGAGCACGATCAACCTGACCACGAAGGTCTATTTCTTGCGCGCATACGAAGAACAAGCAAGAAACTAAGATTGCAATCTGGATACTACGAATATAAGAGGAAAGCTTTGTTAAACAAATGGGGTTCTGTGATGTCTTTATCTGGTTGTTGAACACAAGCGAAGTATGCGAGTTGCAGCTATGGCGAACTTAATCTAAACAAAACCCAAAGTCTAAACGGCGCCTTACGGGCTGTATTTGTAGGGGGAAAGAGGGTGGATTTCGTCCCCCCTTGGCAAGGTGGGACTAAAACACCTCCTGAGTCGTTTCCCCTACAATACAGATTAAAAAAAATAGCCTATAAGTAGTATTTCAAAATTAAGTGGGCCTGGCCCAAGAATAAGGTGGTGCAACACCTATATTAAGCTATGGACGAAATTTATGAAAAGACATCTTGTATATTTCGTCCATGTCCTTGTGCATCATCATGGTGGCTCCGAAGTGCTGAAAACTTCACCAGAAACTCTGTTCTTGCTCCCCTTGCACGCGCCATCTTCTCCATGCTTGATCATGCTCCAATGTTCATCGTTCTTGTCCATGCTTGGCCCTTCATTTATAAGCAAAACAAATGTATCCAATTTAGGCAGCATCATATTCTCATGAACATTAGAATCATTACCAAGAAACGGAAGTACCTGGTAATTTAATTGGCGTGCGCGAGCTCTAGTAATTGGTCCAGTATATGTAGCAGTAGGGGTGTGGGTGTAACTTTGTTAGTGATGTCCTCATAATGCTTAAGCGATGCTCAATGACTCTCTCCCATAGCTTCATTGTATGGCTCATCATCTTAGTTCCGCGGTACTTAGTACAACTCTAAACATCCCCTTTTTTCTTGAAGATTGGTACTAATATACTTCGTCTCCATTATTCTGGCATCTTGTTTGCCCAAAAGATGAGGTTGACAAGCTTAGTTAGCCATACTATACCTATGTCTCCGAGGCCTCTCCACACCTCAATGGGGATACAATCAAGGACCATCACCTTGCCTCCTTTCATCATTTTTAAAGCCTTCTTGACCACCGACTCCTGGATTGGCCACACAAAACGCCTGCTGGTATCATCAAAGGAGTCATCCAGTTCAATGGTAGAACTCTCATTCTCCCCATTGAACAACTTGTCGAAGTACTCCCGTCATCTATGCTTAATCTCCTCGTCCTTTACTAGGAGCTGGTCTGCTCCATACTTGATGCATTTGACTTGGTTAACATCCCTCGTCTTCCTCTCTCGGATCTTGGTTATCTTATAAATGTCCCTTTTGCCTTCCTTCATGTCTAACCGCTGGAAGAGGTCCTCATACGCCCGACCCCTTGCTTCACTCACAGCTCGCTTTGCGGCCTTCTTTGCCATCTTGTACTTTGCTAAGTTGTCTGCACTCTTATCTAGGTAGAGGCGTCTAAAACAATCTTTCTTCTCCTTAATAGCCTTGTGGACATCATCATTCCACTACCAGGTATCGTTAGCTTCTCTTTTACTGACCGTGGACACTCCAAACTCCTCTGAGGCCACCTTACGAATGCAAGTCACCATCTTCATCCACATATTGTTTGCATCGCCTCCTTCCTCCAAAGGGCCCTCCTTAATGACCCTCTCCTTGAATGCCTGAGCTCCCCCCCCCCCCCCCCCCCCCCCCCCCCCCCCCCTTGAGCTTCCACCACTTCGTTCTAGCGACTTTGGCACGCTTATCCCGCTGGACATGAATCCGAAAGCGGAAGTCAGCCACCACTAGCTTATGCTGAGGGACAACACTCTCTCCAAGTATCACCCTACAATCTAGACACGCACGCCTGTCATCTCTTCTTGAGAGGATGAAATCAATCTAGCTAGAGTGCTGACCACTACTAAAAGTCACTAATGTGATTCTCTCTTTTGAAAGAGGGGTGTTAGCTATGATCATGTCGTAGACTAGAGCAAAGCTTAAGACATCTTCTTCTCCTTGATTCCTAATGCCATAACCAAAGCCTCCATGCACCCCTTCAAAACCTGTGTTAGATGTATCCACGTGGCCATTGAGGTCTCCTATGAAGAGCTTCTCGCTAATCGGTACACTCTTAACCAGAACTCCCTCTTGGTGTTCTCATTGTGGCCTACTTGCGAGGCATGCGCGCTGATAACATTGAGAACTAAGGCCCTGTTCGGATCTCCACCGGCTTCCTGAAATAGCTGGCTTCCCCGCTTCTAGCTGGCTTCTAGCTTCTTGGTGGAGCATCGACTCGTTCGGCTGTACGTGCTCAATTCCTTACGTACGCATGGACTGGTAGCCCAGGAAATCAGGCTAAAGCCTGTTCGGCCGTGGTTTGGGCCAGTCATATTGGCCCAGTTCGGTGGAGGAAGCAGGTTCTAGTGGCCGAAACGGTACGTGAGGCTCACTTCGGAAGGGTAGTGGAATGTAATTTCAATCAACTCCTGCCTTCCATGTGTCGAGGGCCAGCTTGAAGCGATCGAAACGGTACGCAAGGTACACTTTGGAAGGGCATTCCCATGTAATTTTGACCAACTCCCGCTTCTCTATTTCGCGAAGCTGGTCTGGCGCTGCTCCTCATCTCTGTCAAAATTGCACTACGTATTCTCTGTCTACACGGAGCCGGCTCCTCGGAGCAGAGCCGTTCGGCTGGCTTCTCGGAGCAAGTTTAGGAAGCCATCTTCTAGAGAGCTTCCAAATGGAGCCTAAGTCCCCAACTACCAGCTTGACCAGGATAATCCGCCCCCCATGTCTTTTGACGTCTACCACTCCATACTTGAGGCTCTTGTTGAGCGAGACGCCTACTCCATTTCTGTTTGCAGTCGTCCCCGTGTACCACTACTTGAAGCTGGAATCCTCCACCTCCTTCGCCTTTTGTCCCCTCCATTTGGTTTCTTGGACGCAAAGAATATCCACACCTCCCAGCTGTATCAACTAGCTCCTGAAACCTACCTGTCAGGGACCCTATGTTCCAGCTACCTAAGCAGATCCTCCTAGGCTCGGCTAGCTTCCTCACCCTTCACACTCGTCGAGTCAAATGCGAAGACCCTTTCTCATTTTCCAGTACAACGGGGTGTCGATGTGGCGCGTCGCTGAAAGGGTTACGCCCCAACAAAAATCTTCTAGGTTTCATCACCATAAGAGTGGCTGAGTTTTCATGTTGTCTCTCCAAGCCTATCACAACCCTCCTCCTTTACCCGGGCTTGGGACCAGCTATGTTGAGACAACATAAGCGGAGTTGTGTGCTGGCTGCATGATAAAATAAATTCAAGTCAAAATTATACTTCCCCTGTAAATTAGCCATAGATTTTGCTATTTTCTATCTGTACAGTACTTCTAACTTCTTACTGTTACAAAATTATTCTGCAGGTGGATTTAGAATTTCAACTTGGTGATGAAAAGACCATGGTTACTTCTAAAATAGCTGTATCTCCAGGCAATGAAGGTGAAGATTCATCCTGGGAGCTGTACTTTAGTTAGAGAATCATAGCAGTGTTGTACCTTTTGAAACATGTCATTAGTTTTCTAGTTAGATGCTTCAGGACTTTCTTGTATATTTGTTTGTTCATCTATTATTTTTCTCAGTTTGAGACGTTCAAAATGAGGTTCTGGACCTCATCACAAACTCTTTGTAGCAGGCACCTCATCTCCACTCGCTCTTCATGGATGTGATCTGAAGCTGTTATCAATCAAAATCAATGGCACAGAGCTGAAGGTACTTCATGTGATCTACTTTTGCCATGTAGCATGATGTCGCGTGTGCATGTGCTCACATGATCCACATAAGTTCATGATTTTGAGAAATAAGTTGGGAATAAGGTGAAATTATTCTAGGGTGGTCGAAACCTTTGTTCACGGTTAAATATTAGACGCAGTTTACACGCAATGTTCTTATTTGGAACAGAAGTAGTTGGACAAAGCACATGCATGTACATGACAGACAGAGAAAGAAGCCCATCTATTAGCTGTAGTAGATTTTATCAGTGGCCAAGAGAATAAGCAGTCCCACTGGGCATTCATACTGCATTCTTCAGGCTATACTTTCCACCTAGCTATTACATGTACACCTGTAATTGCGACTCCACACTGAGTAGTAGCAAACATCTGTTTTTATCCCAATATCTGTGTGTCTAATTATTTGAAGCCCAGTGTGGTTCATAAGTGTATTCATGCAGAAGTTCCTGCATCTTTTGGATGTAATGTAAGTATGCTAATTATCTGACTTGTGTATACTCTGAACACTAGAGTGACAAGTATACAGTTGATCCACGCCATCTGACGATTTTGACACCACCTGCTGGTGTATTCAACATGGAAATTGTTACGGAGATTTATCCTCAGCTCAACACATCTTTGGAGGTACAAACCACTGGGAGGGGCACAAACTTTATTACTTCTTGGAATTAAGATCTCTTGTATTCTGTTCTGATTTGTTATAAGCTTACAGGGTCTGTACAGGTCGACTGGTAATTTTTGCACCCAATGTGAAGCAGAAGGATTCCGGAAAATTACCTACTTTCAGGTAGGTTTGCCATTTTGGAAATTATGCTCAATAGGTAACCGTGATGATTTTCTCTGTTGTAGGAGTATGCATATGCATGAAACTAATCAATCTCGTTTTTCTGTCCATCAAAGATTATGTTTTACCTTTTTTTTCTGGTGATGAGATGACTTACATTTGCAAATATTAAATGCTATCACAGGATCGCCCGGACGTGATGGCAAAATATACTTGTCGTATTGAAGGTGATAAAACTCTGTATCCGGTGTTGTTGTCTAACGGCAATCTTATCGAACAGGGTGATCTTGAGGTACACTGCTTTCATGTGCAATTGTCAGAGCGACCACACCGATGTGCTCAACCACATGCTTTTTTTTTGAACTATAGGGTGGAAAGCATTACGCACTATGGGAGGACCCATTCAAGAAACCATGCTACTTGTTTGCGCTAGTTGCTGGTCAGTTGGAGTGCCGGGAGGACTCATTTGTTACATGTTCTGGCCGCAAAGTTACACTTCGAATTTGGACTCCTGCTCAAGATTTGCCAAAAACATCACATGCTATGTATTCTCTTAAAGAAGCTATGAAATGGGATGAGGAGGTTGGTCTACTAGACTGATTTGTCTTGGTTATTTTGCTACAATTATTTAGCAGAATAAGTGACATAATTACTAATCAGATAATTAATCTAATTCCACCTCTGTGTTGTTCCAGGTTTTTGGTCTTGAATATGATCTTGATTTGTTCAACATTGTTGTTGTTCCTGATTTCAATATGTAAGTTTGTTTCCTATTTGCATCGGCATTCTGCCCAAAAATGGTGGTATTATGATTTTTTTTAATGGCATTGCCTTGCCCTGATAAAACAACTTTGTATTATTCGCAGGGGAGCAATGGAAAACAAGAGCTTGAACGTAAGAATTTGCCTCTGCTTAGAAAATATATTTGCAGACAAAAATTTGATGATGTTCTGTTTATCAACGAACAGGTATTTCAATCTAGACTTGTGCTAGCATCACCAGAAGCTGCCACTGATGGTGATTATGCTGCAATTTTGGGTGTCATTGGACATGAGGTATATCACATAGAAGTTTCAGTTTTTCTTTTCCAATATGTATTTGTTATGGCCACATAATTTTGATATTTTTATTGAATTTGGTTATACTTCTGATCTTGGCTGCATGTATTTCTGCAGTATTTCCACAACTGGACTGGGAATAGGTAGTTATCTCAACAACACACCATACTGGATGTATCTTTTATTGTTTTTGCTTTCTTAGAAGATAAAGGGTCTGGTTGGCCTGTTGCTGATCGCATCTTTACTAGGGTTTTCAGCTATTCCACTTCGAAACATTTTGAACCTTGAAAGGGAAAGCATATTGAAGCAACTATGTTTTTTCCTGATGCGGCCATATGCATGATTAGTCTAGACTGGAAATAATCTCTTTGTGCCTATCTAATTGCAGAGTGACTTGCCGTGATTGGTTCCAACTAACATTGAAAGAAGGACTAACTGTCTTCAGGGATCAGGTATTCATGCAGTAGATCATAATGTTATGTAATGTAAATTTGCTTTTATTTTTTCTAAACTAATTAAGGATGTTGTGCAGGAATTCTCATCAGATCTTGGCTGTCGCACAGTAAAGCGCATAGCTGATGTCTCTAAACTTAGATCCTATCAATTCCCTCAGGTTCTTTACATGTGCATTCTGTGTTACTACATTTCTCATTAGTCGGATGTAGATCCTGCAATGAACTTCCAGCCACAAGGTTTCTTCTGTTCTTTAATCATTGCTTATTCCTTGATATCCAGGATGCTGGGCCTATGGCACATCCTATTCGCCCCCTTTCATATATCAAGGTAATCATACTTAAGTCTCAGTTGTTTGATTTTAATTACTGCTAAACGTACAAGTACCATAAGTATCTGTGGTATAATTATTTTTTTGAATTTGATTTCCAGATGGACAACTTCTATACCGGTCAGTTGCTTTTTCTGAAATATTATGCACTTAATAGGGTGTACAACAATGTTAACTAATTACTTCCAATCCCTGATAAAACCCTGAAACTTTTCTGATGAACATTCTTTGGTGACCTTGAATGTGGATGACATGGTCAGTCACGGTATGCTTTTTCCCTGTTCTGTTTTGTATTAGCTAAGCTTTGCAATGGAAATCTTCTGACATTCTCTTTTGCTGCTTTTTACCTCATCATCTGATGGTTATGGAATTTCCGCACAGGTTTACGAAAAGGTATTGGGTTTAGCTTGTCATCTCATGTGACTTAGACAATAACTGTAGGATGTAACAAATGGATATGCACTTCTTGTAGGGTGCTGAAGTCGTCAGGATGTACAAGACAATGTTTGGAGCTTCAGGGTTTCGAAAGGTAAAAGTCAAGTGTGGTAACTGTGTTTTGGTCATGTCCTTCTTTTACACAATTGTACTATTTCTTAATTATGAAAAATCAGTGGGCACTCAATTATTTCCTACTCTTCTATTTTGGCCAAAAAGGAGGCACCTAATATGCAGGACATATCTGTGATGTGAATCTGCTACATATTATGCATGCCATGGGGTGTCTCTCCTCTTCAGCTGTTGAATATTTGTTATATATTCATGCGGCTTATTTACCAGATCGTCTTCTGTTGCAGGGCATGGATCTTTACTTCCAAAGGCATGATGGACAAGCCGTGACTTGTGAAGACTTTTACGCAGCCATGTGTGATGCAAATAATGCACACTTGCCGAACTTTTTACAATGGTAATACATGTCAATCATTTTACCTGTTGCATGCACGATCTGATTTCGAAAGATCCATCCAATAGGTACTCTCAAGCAGGTACACCTACTGTAAAGGTAACTTCATCATATGATGAAGGTTCCCAGGCATTCTCTTTGAAATTAAGGTAAGCTTTCACATTCTCCATTTTTTATCTACCTCTACCAAACTTGATAAAATAATCTACGTTGAGATTATTCTTCCATTTTACTCTATTTCCGTTTTCCTTCCGTCAATTCTAACAGAAAGTAATTTTGTGTGCCCTGTTATTCAGCTCTTTGTAGCTTATTTTTGGGAGGGTTGCTAAATTCATCTTCCTTCTTTTAATCTTTTAGTCAAGAAGTGCCCCCTACCCCTGGCCAACCGATGAAAGAGCCAATGTTCATACCTGTTGCTGTTGGACTTGTTGATTCGACCGGAAAAGATATGCCCCTGACTTCCATCTACAGTGACGGAAGGGTCCAAACACTCTCTAATGATGGTCATCCAATCTTCACCACAGTGCTTCAGTTTAAGAAGGTACACAATTATTAGTCTTCCTGCAAAAAGGTTCTCTTAAACGCCAATGGCAAGCCTTTTTTCTTTTTGAACAAGCAAAGCTGTAACTTGGTCTGTGCTTGTAACTACCATCTATAGTAGCATCCCGTGCAGTTCAGCTGCAGTATTCTCCATTCTTCATTCAGTCTTGTATCTTCTGCATTAGTCTTCTGTACATTCGAAAGTCATTTTTGCTGGATCTTAATGTCTGTAGGAATTCAGATTTGAACAAAAATCAAGTAATTTATCTTTCATCAGCTTATCAGCCTTCTCTATATGTGCAATAGATATTCAATTGTTTATTCACATTCTTGTCTGATTTTTAAAGTCGCTGAATGAGATATGCTTTGATCTTTCAGAATGAGGAAGAGTTTATATTCAATAATGTGCCTGAGAGACCAGTTCCTTCCTTGTTGAGGGGATACAGTGCTCCCATCCGTCTTGATTCTGATCTGACTGAGAGTGACTTATATTTCTTACTTGCCAATGATTCAGATGAATTTAACAGGTTTCTTCTTGTTTACTTGTTAAATATTTTAATGTGGAGTTGAATATAACAATGCAGAGTTGAATATAACAATTCTTGTATTCCATAGATGGGAAGCAGGTCAAATATTGGCACGCAAATTGATGTTCAGTCTTGTGGCTGACTTCCAACAACAGAAAACACTGGCCCTAAATACAAAATTTGTTGATGGACTTAGAGCAATCCTGCGAAGCACAAGCTTGGATAAAGTAATTATTGTTCTGCCCCAGTTGTGATTTATGACTGCAAAATTTATAGTTATAAAGGGCTAATCTGAGTTCCTACAGGAATTCATTGCAAAAGCAATAACTCTGCCTGGTCAAGGTGAGATTATGGATATGATGTCAATTGCAGATCCCGATGCAGTTCATGCTGTCCGGACCTTTATTAAGAAAGAACTCGCCTTTCAACTCAAGGACGATCTTCTCGCAGCTGTAAGTGACATCAGGCAACATTTTAAAGTTGTCTGAAATTTGTGGCAATGTGCTCTATTTTAGTAACTGGTTTTTAGGCAATATTGAGTGAAGATCTAGACTATACTATTCAGTAAATCACTATGAGTGGGGGGTCATTATTTGGGCATTTGATAACAAACCAGTGAAGTAGTTTTAATCTTGTTTTTGTTACTAGCCAGTAGGCTGTTGCAATTTTGTCCTCATTCCCTCATTATTTGTTCGTCATAGGTAACAAGCAACAGAAGCTCTGAAGCTTATGCATTTAACCATGATAGCGTGGCTCGCCGTGCGTTGAAAAATACATGTCTTGGTATGTTCTTATTTTTGTAAGTTCTGCTCCAAAATGGGAAGGTTTCAGGCAGCGTATCTTAATATATTCCTGGGTGATGTTTGCAGCTTATCTTGCATCCCTGAATGAGCCAGATGTCACTGAACTTGCATTAAATGAATACAAGTGTGCTACTAACATGACCGAGCAGTTTGCTGCATTAGCAGCATTGTCTCAAAATCCAGGTCAAGTCCGTGAGGATGCCCTTTTGGACTTCTATAACAAATGGCAGCAAGATTATTTGGTAAGATAGTTACTGCATGTACATAATTAATTCTTGCCAAATTATTTTATTGTACCACCTAAGTGAAGAGTAATTTCTGTTACATGGGAGCTTATACTTGCTTGTGTTCCAATAGGTTGTAAGCAAGTGGTTTGCTCTTCAAGCTACCTCGGACATTCCTGGAAATGTAGCCAATGTTCAAAAGTTACTGGCTCATCCTGCTTTTGATATGCGGAATCCGAACAAGGTACATGGTGTTAGCTGGACGTTTTTGGCATTTAAATTGGTCTAGAGTTTTGAAGATTTGCTTCTGGCTTAGGTATACTCTTTAATTGGAGGATTTTGTGGGTCACCTGTGAGTTTTCATGCGAAAGATGGTTCTGGCTACAAGTTCTTGGGTGAAGTTGTCTTACAGCTCGACAAAATAAATCCTCAGGTTTCCTTAACTGTAATTGCTAAATGAATAAACACCTTGCTTCCATTTTGTGTTTCAACTGGTTTTGATTACATTTGTTACATTAAACAATGTAGGTGGCATCCCGCATGGTTTCAGCGTTCTCTCGATGGAGGAGATATGATGAGACCAGACAAGCTCTTGCTAAGGTCTGTCTAAAAGTCCTAACTCTCTGCATTTAAATCGCAATGGGTTGCTTGTATTGCATAAACAGGTACTCTAAACGCTACTTTCTTCTACAGGCCCAGCTGGAGATGATCATCTCAGCCAATGGACTCTCTGAAAATGTCTATGAGATAGCTTTGAAAAGTTTGGCAGCTTAGTTTCCTGATGCAAAGAAACAATTTGACTCTGCCAGTCGGTTCGACACAGAAAGTGTACTTAACTGAATATATTCTACTACTGTATCTGGCATAAGTAAAATAACAGGCTACTGTAGTGGCAATACATTTGAATTCTGGCATTATTGTTGTAATGTGGTGTTGAATCATGTTTTCCTGAAAGACGGTGCCACCGGTTAATACTCAGGGCACTTTTGAGTACATGCGCCACATGTCAAAATCAGTGGCAAATCATATGGAGCCAAATGGATGAAGTCAACGTCATGCCTATTTTGAAATTTTAAAATGTATTACTACCTCTATTAGGGAATACCTAACATGGTTTTAGTTCAAAGTGGAGGGAGTACTTTCAAACCAACCAGCGAAAAAAATAATCTGCTTTCACTATGTGGACTTCTTTGAAACTAGTTCTCGTATGGGCATGTTATTTTTGAAAATCAACTTTATGGTAGCAATGTGCTTTTCTAGCACAGATCGGTTTTCTATCACAACAAAAGCCAATGATTTGTTTTACATTATTTGATGGAGAAAAACATATTCCTGAAAAATTGTTGCTTGCATATCATTCAAGCAATATTTTGCTTATATGTTACCTTTGGCCACGCTAATTTGTGTTTTGAAAGATACACGGCTGAAGTTTTAAAGTACTATAATAACATTTTTAATTGTGGAACTTGCTTTTTCATATATATCAATTGAAATATGTCCACTTTGATTCTAACTTTGAAGGCCGTGTGATGAGAAACATATATATACACACAAAAATATAGCATTATTAGGATTTAGTTTTACACAAAAAAGAAGCAACTTATTGGTATGTGCTACAAAAAGCAAGTTCGTACCATAAACTTGCTTTTCTAGTGTAAAATTGTGTTTTGAAAATATTTATTGAAACATGCCCATATGGGATCTAATTTTGAAGAACTCATTTTCAGATAATGAAGGCGGATTTTGATTTGACCGGTGAGCTTGAAAGTAATACATTTTTGAAATATCAGGATAGGTTTGCATGGCGCTGACATAATCTACTTTGTGTATACGTGGCATATTTTTTAGTATGTTGCTTGAGTGCAGATGTGTGCCCCTGTACTTGCGGGCGCTATGCAACCTATAAAGGATGCTAGGCTATCCGTCATTTCTGGAGCAACCGGGTGTGCTGCGCTCGTTGGATCGAACGATCTATTTACTGTTGCTGCGTTTTGGCTGCTTGCAGCTGGTTCACCGTTGGTTTTCTTTCACATTCTTAGCTGCTTCACAGGTGGATGACAAATGGGGCTCGCTATGTGTGGGGTCAAGAGAACAGGATGGTTTTTCTTTAGTTGTGCGTGAGAAAAGTATACAACCTTAGACGGACGAGTAGTACAAGAAAAAGGCGACGCGGCTTTCTCCTCTAGCTTCTCGTTTCCTCTTCCCACCCAATCGCTTGCCGTCATCAAGGCCTCCTCCACCCCGCTGCTCATCTCCACCTCCCGCGTGCCCTCTCGGTAGCGGCCACATCCGCTGCGGTGCATCCCCTCTCGGCCGCCACCTCTCCTCATCTCCTCGTTTCCTCCCAGGTTCCCGATCTGGAGCGAGAGAGGCAGACCGGCAACAAGCGCCGGCACCGCCGTGGGATGATGGAGGCCGACACCTCGCCTCACCTCCTCCCGTGTTCCGGTGGGGCCACCGAGGACGAGGGGAGCAACAACCATAGCAGGTGTGGTGCCGACGAACGCGAGCAGCAGCAGCAGGCGGTAGTGCTGGCGCAGTAGTGCCGGCGAACGCGAGCAGCCACAGCCGCAACAAGCGGCAATGCTGGCGAAGTGGTGGTCCACGGTGCCATCGTCGTTGTCCTCAGCAGAAGGTCAAGCCAAGATGATCGAACGACGCCACAACGGAACCGACCATAAATCCCGGACCCGAGTCTCATCCTTCCTCCATTCTCATCCTTCCCATGATCAAAGCAAAGCAATAAAATGGTTAGCCAAAAATTATTCTTGGCTGTGCAGATACCAAAAAAGGGGAGATCTTTAGGTCAATGAAGGGAATACCAAAAACTGCGACGTGCTTACAGAAGAGTGTGTAGTTCTCGTTTTAAGTTCACAAATATTGCAGTCTATTAAAAAATTAAGCTGAATTTTCCAGCCAGCGTTGCATGTGCGTAGAGAAAATGCAAATTTCCTTGAGATTGAGATGGTTCATCACCAAAATCGCGTCTTTCTCCTCCTTGGGGGCATCGTCTCGAAGCCGGCTATAACTGGGAGACTGGTGGATGGTGGCATCTTCGTCGTGGATGGCGGCATCTTCGCCGTGTGGATTGCTGAGGCGGGGCGCTGGTTTCTGTTTGGCAACGATGATGGCGTCGAGAGGAGCTCGGGTCGCGGCGTGGACTTGGTAGTCGGTTCTTTCCGGCGTGTCCGAGGTGCTCTTATGACACGGTCGGCGCAAGTCCTGCATATTTCCCTGGTGAGGCTCGTCGTCGAAATCAGAGCTGTCGGTTGCTTGCGCGTGTGGCCATCCGGTGGCATGTGCCGTCGTGGCTTCTATGCAGCTGTTTACGGGTTGGCTTCGAGGTTGGAGCTCTATGGTGAAGTCGGAGTCGCTCGTTCGAGGCAATCGGTGATGACGATGACGCTTGCGACTCCTCGGCGAATGCCTTTCTTCTTTACAGCTTTGTGTCCTATGTCGGTGGCCAGGTTGGCCGGTCATGCCCATGTCATGTGGGTTGAGTTGTATCAGTTTTAGCCCGGTTTTCCACCAATTAACCGGGTAATTCTCTTTTTCTTAATTAATGAAAATGGCAAATCTTTTGCCTTGTTTAAAAAATAATAATCTTTGAGAGATATTCCAAGGCGAGTTAGTCTTTTAGATGCTATCCTGACAGCAATTTTTAATTCTTCTATAGCTAACTCAGTCTTTGAGAGATATTCCAAGGCGAGTTAACTAGGGCTGTTTTACAGAACCTAATGATTTTATTGATTATTACGCTCCTTCCGAATGCTCATTCCGCGCAACACACGGTATGGTTGCTGATGTTCACTTAGGCATTACTGTACAGAGGCATATTCATGTATTCAACGAAGGACGAAATGGATCGGCGTGTTTGAGAGCTCACAAACGAAATAGGGCGAGACTACCTGCGACATCCACGGAACCGGACGCGGTGCCGCTGGCTCCACACCGTGGCGGCGGGAAGGGAAGGCGCACAGCCGCTCGCTGGCCGCCCGCGCGTCGTCTTGCGCACGACGGCAGTTCCGCAGCCCCACGCTTTCTCTCGACTGAGATTGCGATCCATCCGTCTCCTCTGGGACATCTTGTGCTGTGTCGTCCTCCACTTGGCTAGCCTAGCCCTGCTACCTTCCAAGCTAACCGTCTTGCAGGGCAGAGAAGGCGTATGAAAAACTGAGAGTGCTCTGGAAACTTAAGCGCATTTTACTTTTTCGAAATACTTGGTGTGATAATCAGCACAGGGTTTTATCCAAAGAAGGTGTGAGCCGACAGCGGTAGAAAAGGCAACTCCAAGGTGGATCACCAAAACAAACATAGCAAATATTCGTCGACATGTACGTGCAGGGCCGAGCCGGCAAAATTTAGGGCCCTGTGCCAAACACTAAACTGAGGCCTACTTTCTTATAAAAATAAAACTACTGTATATTCAAGTTACCGATAAGTCCTTTATGATGTTGAATTAAATCCTCTAATTTTTTCTAAAATATCTTATATTTCTTGTTACCAGATTCATATATTTTAGATAGATTTTTCGAGGACATAACTTGGATCTTGAAACACATGACTTCTACACCAATTAATATAAAAGAATATAAATGATGGGAAAACAAGACTAAAGGGATATACATCCAACAGTTACCAGCAAACCATTTGTAAAAAACTGGGACCGATGAACTCACGGACGTCAAACTTGACTTGGTCAAACTGTCCCTCGTCTCTCCTTTAGTCCATCTCGCTTCATCCAGCAGAAGAGGGAAAGTAACAACAAGCGAGATAGCACATGTTCTGAGATGCAGTAATGTTGATTAGTTAATTTGATTAAGTGGATTTAGCGCATCGCCGGAATACAACCATGTGTCTGCCCTGTTTACCTGCTGGTTGTTGCTGCCAGCGTTGCGGGCGCTGCCGATGCCGGCGGCCGCCATTCCTCTGTTGCGTCGTCAGGTTGCATCTGTCGACCAGCTGCGGCGTCGTTAGGGTTAGTGCGAACTATGGGTATTCTCATAGGCCATGGATTAGCGACATACGCGTGCGACGCTATCAGGGCCTTTCGGCCTGCTGGTTCAACTAGGCCTAGCTGTTGATGTGCTTCTAATTTGGGGCCCCCTGCCACCTGGAGGCCCTGTGCGGCCGCACACCCCTGGACTCGAGCCTGTGTACGTGGACATCGATAAGGGAGCTGGTCATCCAACCGCATGCACCAAATAAAAACGAACACGATATTATTTATATTAGGATTTTTTTGCAGGGTATATTAGGATTTCTTTTACATAGCAAAAGTAATTTTTAGCTTGGTCTACTCTTGGCCGGCCGTAGGCACGTCCCCGTGTTCAATGCCATGCTCTTCGTCGGACATGGGAACGTCTGTCTCCCACGTCTTATTCCTCATCGGAGTCCACTACCTGACCGGGAACGTCGTCAGTGGAGGTGAGGTTAATGATCAACGTGGACACTCCGGCCTTGTGGTTGTTACAACCCGGTGCAAACAACGTGGAGCTGCTGACATTGACAGTGTCCCTCGCCCGCCACCACTTGTGACGCCTCCTCAACCAGGTGCTCGCGCTCAACCTCGTTGACGCGAAGTCGCCACCTCTCACACAGTGGCGGAGACAGGGGGACCAGCAGGGGATCCCCCCCCCTAACATCTGGGGTTTAGTGCATAGAGTGGATAAATAGTGATTATTTGCTGCTAAAAAACAGTTTTTCAATGGTTTGCCCTTCCCTAATCAGTTTTAACAGCACTTGGCCTTAGTGATACATTTTTTTTTCTGGCTCCACCACTGCTCTCGTAGCGGATAACGTAGGCGTTGCGCATGGACTTGTACAATGCCGCTGCCCATCCACAGTGCCTCGGACTCTCCACGGCCATTGTCGGGAGGCCTCCTCGTTTGCCTAATCGTCGGTTATCTGGCCTTCGTGAGCTAGTGCTTCTCGAGGAGCTGCAGGTTGTACCGCTGCTCCTCCTGCATCATCCGAAATGCAGAGATCAGCGGTGCCGCCTGTTCCTCCTGCTCTACCACCACCATGATGTTGCCGTAAGCGCACATGCGCTTGCGACATGGTGAACCCGCATGACCGGCGTGAGCGCCTGGTCCTCATCAGATGCCTCCTCCATCATTCGGTCCTTGTCGTCCGAGCTCTCCTCTAGTGAGCTCGCATGAAGGCCCGCGTTTATGTGGCGCACACGCCGGGCTTGCCAACAGTGCACAAGGTCCGCGATCTCGTGTCGGTGCAGCGGCAAGAGCTTCTTTGACCACCCACGGATGGTACCGAGCATTGTGTCGACGGTCGCGGAAGAAGGTGGACGAGAAGCGGTGGTGCGCCGACGGGCAAACTAGGGGAGATGGGGCTCGGAGGAGGTGCAGTTTGTGCCGCGGATGACCATCCTTGAATAGCGGGCGCCGGGCAGACCGAAGGCGGTTTGAATGTGGGCGTCTGGAGTGGGTTTCTCGTCTGCCGCGCAGGTTGAATACCGGGCAGGTAGATGGACGACCAACGATAGTTTGAATACGGTGGGAAGTCGTCCCATCGGTTTGTCCGTTCACTTCTTTCTGAACCGGCATTAACGTGGCTTGTAGAGCAAGCGGAGACGCCGTGAGCGGCGGGCCAGTGTGAGTTTCTGGACTACTGTGCCGATTGAATGTCACGCCCGTTCAGCTAGCGTGTGACAGTGGTTGGTCACGTCTGCTCTGAACGGACAAGAATGAGCGCCGAGAGCGGATGGACATCTAGAGTGGAAGTGCGAGGAGGGATATGGGTGGGGCTGTGTAGTCGGAGGCGAGCATTTGGATCATTTGCCCCATTTTACATGGGGTTTGATAATTCGCCCCAGGGTTGTCTCAATGGCGAGTGGCCTCGGCTCCACCCGTAATCTGGTGGGTCGGGGGGGGGGGGCAAATGATCAAAGTTAGAAGTAAAGTGAGGCAAAAAAAAAAATCCAAATTCTCAGTCGGAGGCTTAGGTAGCACGAGTTACGCCCACAAATTTTCCGCTGGTTTGATATCAGTTTGTAGGATTTTGAACGTTAAGACGCGCTCATGGATATTTAAGATATGATGGATAATAGCGGTGCGGACGTTTTATGGGAGGTTTGATGTACACGTTGCATATAACAGTGTTAAAGATAATATATATATAGTGTATTAAAATCGTCCCTCCTCGTGCGCCTCATTTTCCTCTCCACTTCGTGGCGGAGTGGTGTCCTCTTCCCAGGCAAGCCAAGCCAGCTGAGCCGAAGCTGCAGTTGCGAATCAGAGAAGTCACCGGCCTCCCCTCCTCTCTCTTCTCCACGCCCCGAGAAATCAAAAGCCCACGTGAGGTACCCCTTGCTTGCCAAACTCCCACTCCCCCGCATCCACTCATTTCGCCCCTCTGTTCCGCCGAATCCTTTTTCGTTTCTTCCGGAATCTGATGCTTGATTCCGCCGGCTCGCAGCGCCTTGGGTGAAACTGATTTACCGAAGGTGTAGTTTTTGGGATTCTGCATGTTTGCTGCATCTCTTTCCGGTAGATGCTCAGGCAGTCTTGTTGGACAAAATTCATGATTTTGCCTTAATTGACGATATGGTTCTTTTCTACCCTGATATATGTTTCTGATGATTTCTTGACTAACTCATTCGGGACAACCTGTAGTTATTCCTTCTGAAAGAAAGTGTTTAGTTGATACGTAGTAACCATGTGGAGCCAGGCCATTACTTATTTTGTTGGAAACTGGGAAGATCTTGTATAATTTAGGGCCTTCTCGTTATTGTCTCTACCTTGCACTTGTGGTTAGAATGACATTTCATTGTGTTCCATATTTGTTTCATACTAATAATGGCAAGGTACTACACACAGGGCCTTTTTGATTGTCCAATGGCGATGATGATGGCTGATCTTAGCTTTTCAGCGTCTATATCGAATGCCAAGCTACCAAGGTATGGAAATGACTCTTCCTTGGTTAAGAGATCTTCAATGTTCCGAGCAGAAGCCCGGTCCACGGATTCGGAGAAATATACTACCAATGGCCGGTCGAGGAAGATGGTTCCCACAACCGAATTGATGAGGAGCAAGGGCGGTGGCCGTGCAAGAACTGATACAGTTAATGGTTCTCTGAATGGAGCTGTCAATGGCTCGACCAAGGCGGTCATCAATGGTTCTACAAATGGCGTTGTCAACGGTTCGACCAGAGCAGTCATTAACGGTTCTCCAAAGGCGGTTGTTACCGGGACCAGTTTGGTGAATGGCAGCAACATGTCTGCTCTAGTTAAGACCCAGAAGCAAATGAGTGCTAGAGATGATCCCTTTGAAGAGGAGCTCAAGGTTTTGCCATCTGATGAGGGATTCAGTTGGGCAAAGGCTAACTACAACTCTGTGCAGAGGAGTATAGATATCTGGTCTTTCGTGCTTTCTCTTCGAATACGTATTTTATTCGACAATGCAAAATGGGCCTATCCAGGTGGATTCTCAGAGGAAAATCAGGTACATTAACAATGAAATGGCTAAGCAATTTAACCAGTAATTCTATAAGTTCAGTCAAGTCAGGAAATGAAAAATATTGTAAGCTGCCATTTCCTTGAAATCCCCAATGTGAAGGTGGTCTTAAAGTCCTGTTGTTAGCACATGAGAATTTTGCTTTAGTAATGGTGCAAAACCACATCAGTTTTAACTGCTGAAATGGGTGTATTCCTGTTTTACTGCACATGTTAACTGGAACCGCCTTTGAATTCGCAGAAAATCCGGAGGAGAAACACTGCATCATGGTTAAGAGAACAAGTATTGCAGCTTGGCCCAACTTTTATCAAGCTTGGACAGCTATCCTCCACAAGATCTGATTTGTTCCCAAAAGAATTCGTTGACGAGCTTGCAAAATTGCAGGTATTCATTCTTTGTCTAGGAAATTTTGGTGAAGGCTTCCTTTCTTTATCTCCTCTCTTCTGTTAAACTAGAATTATTTTTTTCTCGCAAAGGATTATTCCTGTTTACTGCTTGTAGTAGTTTGTTACATGGTGTACTTCTTCAACAAAATAGTAAACATGCACCATGTACCTTTTGCTTTTCTGCAGGACAGAGTACCTGCATTTTCTCCTGAGAAGGCAAAGGCTTTCATAGAGAAGGAAATGGGGTGCTCAGTTGATGTTGCGTTCAAAGAATTTGAGGACCGTCCAATAGCTGCTGCTAGTCTTGGTCAGGTGCTTAGTTCCTACATTATCCAGCATATACATTTTCCCTACTCATTGACAATTCAGGCAGCGTCATATTATATCATTATTAGTATTTAAGAAGAATATAAAATATACATATTTTTCCTTTCATGCTAGTTAAACTATTTAATTACCATATACAGTGTTCTTATTTTCATATGTAAAATGTTTGCCTATAATTTGTGCCAGTTTATATCTGATGTCTTTGTCTTCTACTGTGACATACTGATGATACTACACCATTGAGATTAATGGTCATATTTGTCTAATGTCAGTCTTTATGCTCTTTATGCTGTGTTTCTTCAAATTGTACTTACAAATTCCCGTGATATCAATTTTCAGGTACATCGTGCGGTGCTTCATAATGGAGAGAGAGTTGCAGTGAAAGTTCAGCGACCAGGGCTCAGAAAACTTTTTGATATTGACCTAAGTAAGAGACATGTGTTATTGGTGTTCTTAAGTAGAGAACTATTGCTTATTTAACAAACAGAACAAATAACTCACATATATGTTGTTGGTGTTCTTAAATCAAAAACTATTGCTTATTTAACAAACGAAACTAATATAAGTTGAGATGATTTGTTTATTATTCTTGAAAATATAGCGGTTACTATTCTAATTAGTTCCATACTTCCAGTGAATTTGATAGTAATTTTATCTTTTATACATACAGAAATAGGTGAAATTAAGAACTTATGTGTTTCTTCTTTTTAAAGTTTTTCCTCTCATTTCTTGCATAAGTTTATAAAAGTTACAATTATTTCCTGTTTATTATTTACCCAAACTGTTGTATGTTAAATGTTTTATAAACTTCTTAATAATTCTAGTCATCTTTGCTTTCTTCTAGGGAATCTAAAGCTAGTAGCCGAGTATTTTCAGAGAAGTGAAAAATTTGGAGGTCCTTCAAGGGACTGGATTGGTATTTATGATGAATGTTCCAAGTAAGTATGCATCAATGTATTGGCCCATCCATATGCATTATTTGTAATAATCCATTATTCAGCTATGGATACAATGTGTTTATTCTATGCCAGTCCCTGTTCAGTACCCAGTTTCTTGCGAGAAATTATGTTGCTTTAGTGGAATGACTATTTGTCTGCCATTTTATCTCATATTGTGACCTCAATATTTTTTCTAATCAATAAGTGTTGACTTGGTCATGCCAGTGTGCAATTTCATCATGTCAATTTTGGCATTTATTCGTGTAAGTAACTGATAAGTTGACAAAGAAAACATGATATCAGATTGGCAAGGTTCAGGTAATTTATTACATATATTACCTATTTTTGGCTAGGTAGTACCTTACAACGGTTACATTCACTAACTTGTAAGAGATGGTAATATATCATACATGGAACATCTTTGATTACGAAAACAGAGAATACATTGCAATAAGAGTAGTGATTGTCAGCTCTGTTCAGAGACAGAGATCTCAAATTATTCTAGTTTTTAGTATTGAAATTGAACTTACAAACAGAAGTTGACCACCCTGATTTCTGTGATTTCAGAATTTTGTATGAAGAAATTGATTACATCAATGAAGGAAAGAATGCAGACAGATTTCGTCGAGATTTCAGAAATATAAAATGGGTTCGCGTGCCAGTACGTCTTTTGGACCCCAAATGCAATTTTTTAGGGCTTTGTTTCAGTACTCCACTTTGAATATACCCAAAATCATACTCCCTCCATCCGCGAATAAGTGTACATCTAGCTTTTGTCTTAAGTCAAAGTTTTAAAACTTTGATCACCTTTCTAGAAAAAAGTAAAAGCATTTATGGCACCAAATTAGTATCACTAGATTTGTTTTGAAATGCACTTTGATAATATATCAATTTGATGTCATATATGTTAATACTGTTTTCTATAAAGTTGGTCAAAATTTTAGAACTTTGACTTAGAACAAAAGCTAGATGTACACTTATTCGCGGACGGAGGGAGTATAGCCCTACTCACAATACTTAATCAAATTAAGAACGGGCAAACATCCCCGTGGGGAATGTTTTGAGTGTTTAATGTACAGTGACCAATCTGTCTGCTTGGTCTCTGTGCCTCCAGCAGGCATCCTCTTGCAATCACCTGCCTGGTCTCATCCTGGTCCGCATGCAGCTTGTGATAATTGATACGAAAATCTGCAGCATTCCAAATAGCCTTTTGATTGATTAGTTCAGTACGGTGGTTTCTGTATATGAATGTTGTGAGGCACGGTATGGAGCATAAATCCTTTCTGTAGCATTAATTTATTTGGTTTTCACACCTCATACATTTCCCACTCTTGTGTTTTGCCTTCCTAGGAAGGCCAATAGCAGAGAAAGTAGGGACGTTTTCTGACTTTCTGTTGCATATAATAGCCTATGATATGTTTGGGTTGATTGCTAGTGGGTAGCCCAAGCAGCAAAGGTTTGGTCAGGACAGATTGTACTCTTGGACGTGGCCTGTGGCTTGTTGTACCCCTTTAAATTGTAGTTGATGATTTTACTTGCATTCAATCAGCATAGAGATGTCTAAACTTTAGTTAAAGTGGAGTACTAAAACAAAACCCTTATTCTTTTCTTTCTGAAATCTTGCTTCAAAGTTTAAAATGACTTGCCATTATGCTGCTTCTGTAGCTTATCATGTGGGATTACACAACTGAAAAGGTGTTAACCCTGGAGTATGCTCCTGGTACGCGTTAATTATTTCTTGTAATTTCAAGTAATCCGAGTTAACTTTTTCTTGAGAGTTTGTATTTTTCACAATGGTTATCCATTTATAAAGTGATTTGTTAGACATGTTAGTTACTATTTAGTGAAATCAGTTATGATGCCATACAGTTTCATTTTCTTGTATAGATTTGAAGTACTCCCTCGGATCCAAATTAATTGTCACAACTTTAGTACAAAGTTTTACTAAAGCTGCGACGATTAATTTGGATCGGAGGGAGTAATATATATGCATATTACCTTGTCATGCAGAATAGGCTTACACAAACTAATCCACTTTCAGTTACTTATTATATGGTTATGCCAATTATTGATCTTCAATCCTCTGTCTCGTCTGAGAGAATTCTAATAAGTACATCAATAAATCCATTATATCTAGCCATGTATGATTACATATATTTCTACACGCCAAATTAATGTGACTACCTTCTGGTTCCACTTTTGCTGTCAAAAGGATTTTACATATTTCTGTTGTCTTTTCACTTAATACAACGAAGATCAAGCACAGTTTTTAGCGGACGATTGTCCTTTCAGTTGTAACTCAGACCAATTTTTTCCAGTTGTAATGCGGAAGTATATGTTTTTATAACATTTTTTACCATGAAATATTCTATTTTAATCTGTTTTGTCATTTATACAGGTATTAAGATAAACAACTTGGCGGTGCTAGACAGCCGGGGATATAGTCGTTCTCTGATTGCATCCCGTTCAATAGAGTCGTACCTAATTCAGGTCAATGTTTTCTTAGTGTACTTTTTGTGTTTGTACAAAGCTCAGTTTAGTTGCTTGTGGTTTTTTACATAATTTATAGAAAACGCTTCTCACAACACAATGTCTACTCTTCTAAGAAAACTGATAGAAGACTTGTTTAATAATTCATTATTGGGCTATTGCCTTTGTAAATTTCCTATTTGTTGCCTGTTAAATGTGACTAAAACCTGCGGGTATCATGTTTTAACACTGGGCTTGTTTTTAGTTGAAGAATTTTTATCTGGGAAGTATTAACCATGCAGTTTGGGCTATTAACTGGCTGGTTTCAAGAGAGTTTGCATGATCTTATTAGATTACTTTTGTTTTCTTAAATGAGAGGCCTGGGTAAACATGGCACACTTTACATTGTGTATCAAAAATTAGATGGTCTGGCTCTGCTTCAGTACTAGTTTCGTTTTTTTAAGCCTGGACTCTTTGGCTGCCTTTACTCCATGATTCCACATTTTGCCTAGTAAAAATCTCAAAGGATGCTGTTGGCAATAATTTAAGAAATACATATCGACCACACATGCTGACTCGTAAGTATCGAACCATGCAGTCCTTATAATTTCAAAGAAGTGGCGGTATTGCTAGATGATATAAAATTCCTGGATCCTGTACAGTGGTGCAGTTGGCTGCCTGGTTGTCTTAATTGATGTTTAAGCATGCACAACCTTCACTGACTCATTCTCCAACGTTTTGTGTTATATATTTTGTATATTCTGTTTTATGCTCAATATTGACACCAAGTTATTTCTTTTTTTAGTGGATCAGTGCATGTGATAGTTATTTGCACTAAGATTTTTATTCCATGTAAAACACAGATACTGAAGACCGGTTTCTTCCATGCTGATCCTCATCCTGGAAACCTTGCCATAGACAAGGATGGCTCTCTAATATATTATGATTTTGGAATGATGGGTGAAATCAAATCATTCACTCGAGATAGATTACTCTCCTTGTTCTATGCCGTGTATGAGAAGGATGCAAACAAGGTATCTTCATATCCTCATATGAGTGGTGCACACATAATAGTTTTCTGAATTTTCCTAGCATCTTTCCTTGCATGGTATTGAGTAATTTAAGATGCTCATTTTTTTGGCAGTACATATACTCTTTTTCTCAGTCAGCTCTATCTTACAGGTTATAAAAGCTTTAATTGACCTGGAAGCTCTTCAGCCAACAGGAGACCTCTCGCCGGTTTGTAGGACATGTTATTTCCTAGGCAGAAAAGTTACTGAAGAAATTTCATTCAACATTTATTTTCTGCCCCCTTTTTTGTTATACAGGTAAGAAGGTCCGTACAATATTTCTTGGACAATCTGCTGAGCCAGTCACCGGATCAACAGCAGACTCTAGCTGCAATTGGAGAGGTTGCCTAACCTTATAATTTTACATGAATCAGTTTGCATGTAAAAAGACTGAGATATTGAAGTTAATCCTGTGTTTTACCTTCCCAGGACTTGTTTGCAATTGCGCAAGATCAACCTTTCCGTTTTCCTTCCACATTTACGTTCGTCATAAGGGCATTCTCAACTCTTGAAGGTTCTCCATTCTCCTTATATCTTGACAACATTACAATATCTACAGATCGAAAGTGCCTTTCTGCTCCCGAGCTCATTTGAGCTCGGTGAACAGTAAAATCGAAAAAAAATAAAAAAAAATTCAAAAAATTCCAAATTTTTTTTGGGAGAAACATTGACAAAAGTTCTAAGTGCTTGCAAAAATTCATCATGAAATCACATTCCTGTAAAGCGTGGCAAAAAAAACAAATTCATTGCTCCAAAATGCTTTTGAAAGTAGCTTTTTCAGAGTACTGATTTTGTTTTTTTTGCCACGCCTTCTAGAAATGTGATTTCATGGCGAATTTTTGCAAGCACTTAGAACTTTTGTCAATGTTTCTCCCAAAAAAATTTGGATTTTTTTTTTGATTTAGTTTTGATTTTACTTTTCACCCGAGCTCATTTGAGCTCGGGTGCAGAAACTCCGCGTCCATCTACAGATCCATTTCTTTCGATAGTATCACTTCTGATTTCTTCTTCATTTTTATGAATGCATTGTCTTGATGATTTGGTACAGATATCTCAGTATGTTCTTGGTTATAATCTTGCAAAATGTTCCTCATTTGCAAACAGTATATTATAAACAATAACAAAGGAAAAATGCATCTATACCTGTTGTTAAAAGGATATAATGGCTCTAAGCTGCAAAACATATTCATTTCCACTTTGAAGAATCTCTTCTCATCATTCGAAGGTCATTAGTTATTTGTAGTAAATCAATTTTATGCACTTGCTGCAAATGGGGTGACGTGTTTTGTTATGTCATCTGTGGTTGAGATCGAGACTTGAAAGTGGACTTTGTGCAGTGCATGCACCCAGGTGATTTGATGAAAAAGTAAAAGACACATATTAAATTATAAGAAATTCAAAGCCTTTTGTGGATATACATTGTTGGCTGGATTGTGAACTTACAAAATTTGAGCCAAAATGTGTCCATTTGCGTCCTGTACAAAGAAAGAAGGAACAACTGTCTAGAACTGACTGTAACTGTACATAATTTTTTTGGTGCATAACACAAATGAACATGTTTTTTCGCCACAATTTTACATGTGTAAAAAAATCAATGAAGACAAGCAATTTCGGATTTTTTATTCAGAACTTGTATACTCCTTGAGTGATTTTTCTATTTCTACCGCCCAGGCGCCCACTGCACAGCACTTAATGTTTGGCCGAGTGAAATGAAGCATATATCTTGAGACCTGCTCCAGGCCTCTAAACACTCACACTGATATTAAAATTATTAGCTATGTGATTAACTTCATAAAAAGTTTACCTATTTACCATCTATTAGATTAACTATTTGTCGGTCAATGATTGTGTTGGTATATTCATGTTTCACAGGCATCGGGTACATACTGGATCCTGATTTTTCCTTTGTCAAAGTTGCTGCACCATATGCACAGGTTAGGATTATTCTCTATCCTACCATTACTCCTCCATCCACTATGTTTTCTTTTCTTTATCCTTTTTTTTAGAAAATGGAAGCATGTTTTCTCTGCTCTCTTAAATGGTCAGAAGTGGACTCCAACTTTGCTAGAGCATATAGAAGTTGTTACCAAGATAGATCATCTTGTTAATATACTATGCTCGTGTGCAACTTGTTATTTCTGCTAACATAGTTCTGTTCCATTTTCCTCATAACAGCAGAAACTCTTTATCCTTTCAACATCTATCTGTGAATTCTAACCTTATTCCATTTGAACTCCAGGAACTGCTAGACTTGAAAACGAGACGAAGAGCTGGACCTGAATTAGTCCAGGAGATAAGAAAGCAAGCAAATGATGTAAAGACTTAAATCTGTGATTGATATGATTTTCTCATTTACTCTCGTTTCTACGCTTCTAGTTGTTGCGCATGCCATTGACTGCTATGTCCATATATACAGGCCCGTGATTCTACGATCTCAATGCCCTACAGAATCCAACGGATCGAGGATTTTGTGGGGCAACTCGAGTCGGGTGATCTGAAACTCAGAGTCAGAGTACTTGAGGTATGGCTCTGCTGATGACTTCACTTCTGTCTAGCATCTTTTTCTGCCATCATAAATTAATTGCTTTGGTCGGAAGTCAACCTGAAACTTACATGATGGCATTTGCAGTCGGAACGAGCTGCTCGTAAAGCTAACGTACTTCAGATGGCGACCATGTATACAGCCATGGGTGGTACTCTCTTGAATATTGGGGTCGTCATGGGTAGTCAAGGAAACCAAATAGTCGCAAATGGGTCTTTCATCGGCGCAGGTAGGATTTGTTACTTGTTTCCTGAAAAATCCGCTCAACAAATTCTCCATAATACGGCAACTTTCAACCTTATATGAAACCTTTCATATCTTTGCTTGTATTTGTAGCTAACCTGAATTTATAAACTACTGATGTTTTCAAACATGTCCTTTCTTGATTGGTCCAATTCTTGCTCCCAACTGAATTTGCAGGCATTTTCTTGGCATTATTGGTTGCATCTATGCGAAGAGTGAAGAAACTCGAGAAATTCGAGACGATGATGTGATCGCCGGGCTTCATTTTGGACATCTGCACAAAAACCAAGACAAATGGTTCGCACTTTTGTAAAGAAATTAAATGGGAACTGCTTTCTCATTCATAGGTAAATAATATATGTAGATTATGTAGGAGCAACATTCTTCCTGATAATGTTGTATCTTGTTGAAACCTGTAAAAATCTGTCCAAGCAGTATACATTCTTTTAGCAGAAAGCTCAGATTATTCATCCGCAACTGATTAAGAAAGCTGGAGAATTAATTTATGTTTTTTTTACAGTTCCTGATTCTGTTTCCCTAATGCCCTGAAAATATTGCCCTTTGTTGTTTGCTTCCCAAGAAGATTGGTGCAATCCACCTGATTCTGTTTTGCACCCAAGAAGATTGTTTCTCTCCAGAATTGCGCCGTTAAAATCGCTTCCAAATGGCTATCAAATAGGGCTCAGCCTTTCATATCTCAGCTCATACATCATGATAAAACGGGTTTCATTGGGGGGACAGGGATAACCAAAAACTTCACTTACGCTGCTGATATGGTCCAATCCTGCTTCAAAAGGCAAAAACCTGTTATTATTGTAAGGCTCGATTTCCAGAAAGCTTTTGGCTCAGTTTCCTGGTCATCTCTATCGACTATCATGAGGGTCAAAGGGTTTCGACATCTTTAGTGTCGTTGGATTTAAAGTCTTAACGTGTCGAGTCTATCAGCGGTGCTGCTAAACTGCAGGCCCTTGGTTGCAGTGTTGTGGTGGTCTTAGGCAAGAAGACCCGTTTTCACCTCACCTGTTGTTTATAATGGGCGCGTCTAAGCGAGTGGTCGTTAGGCCTACTCCAACAGACACCCAAATAGTCCGGCCACGTTCATTTGGGCCGGACAGACGAGCCGGCCCAACACGCAACTTCATCCTTAAGTTGTGTCCGTTTTTCGTCTGACTCGATTCATTTCTGGCGTCTCGGCGTTTGCCTCGGACCCGTGTGTTGCCTGTCCAACTACCTCCCACCAACCATAGTTAATGCGCACGGGTGGATGGTGTATGTTGTGGGAATTGCGCGATGTATTGCTCTCGTGCATAGGCACGTATATATATGATGTACAAAGGTGGGCCACGAACCTCAACTATATAAGGAACTAGGAGGTGGGCCTAATACACAATATGCACATAACACATATACTCAACACCCCCCCCCCCCCCCCCCCCCCCCCCGCGCAGTCGAAGCGGCACCGCGGCTGAGTCAAAGACTGGAGCAGAACTCCTCAAATGACGCTGTAGGAAAGCCCTTGGTCATGATATCAGCAAATTGTTGGGAAGTAGGGACGTGTAAAACACGAATATGGCCAAGGGCCACCTGTTCCCGAACAAAATGAATATCCAACTCAATATGCTTGGTCCGTTGATGATGCACCGGGTTTGCGGAGAGGTAGACCGCCGAGACGTTGTCGTAGTAGACCATCATGGCACGCTCAACAGGACAAGAGAGCTCCTGAAGCAGCTGGCGAAGCCACGAACACTCGGCGACGACGTTGGCCACCGCACGATACTCAGCCTCAGCACTGGAACGAGAGACCATAGGCTGCCGCTTGGACGACCACGAGATAAGTGAGGGTCCAAGATAGACACAATAGGCCGAAGTGGAGCGACGAGTGTCAGGGCAGCCCGCCCAGTCTGCATCGAAGTAGGCGGTGAGGGCGGTGTCAGCGGAGGCGTGAAGCGTGACGCCAAGATCCATAGTGCCACAGATGTAGCGGAGAATCCGCTTGGCGGCAGCCCAGTGAACGTCTCGAGGAGCATGCATATGAAGACACACCTGCTGCACGGCATACTGGATCTCCGGTCGAGTCAGGGTGAGGTACTGGAGAGCACAAACGATAGACCGATAGAAAGCAGCATCTGAAGTAGGAGAACCGTCCGTGGCAGAAAGCTTGGCCTTCGTATCAACATGCGTAGCGGCGGGCTTGCAGTTAAGCATGCCGGCGCGCTCCAGGAGCTCGTGAGCGTACTTCCGCTGATGAAGGAAGAAACCATCCGGACGGTGCACCACCTCGACACCGAGGAAGTAGTGCAAAGGACCCAAGTCCTTCATGGCGAACTCAGTGCGAAGACGAGCCGTGATCTGACTGAGGAGACCAGCCGTACATGCCGTCAGGATGATGTCGTCGACATAGAGCAGCAAGTAGACCGTGTCAGAGCCCTGATGATAGACGAAGAGCGAGGCGTCCGAGCGGGTAGAACGGAACCCAAGCTGGTGGAGAAACGCCGCAATGCGCTGGTACCAAGCGCGCGGAGCCTGCTTGAGTCCGTACAAGGACCGCGAAAGCAGGCACACATGGTCGGGAAGCGCCGGGTTAACAAACCCGATGGGCTGCTGGCAGAAGACCTGCTCCTCGAGGTGACCATGGAGAAAGGCGTTGGAGACATCCATCTGGTGCACCGGCCAAGCATGGGAAACCGCAAGGTGGAGAACCGTGCGTATCGTGCCGGGCTTGACGACCAGAGCGAAGGTGTCGGTGAAGTCGATGCCAGCACGCTGTCGGAAGCCATGAACGACCCAGCTCGCTTTGTAGCGATCAAGGGTACCATCAGGACGGAGCTTGTGTTTAAAGACCCACTTCCCGGTAATCATGTTGGCGTGCCGGGGACGGGGAACAAGCTGCCACGTCCGTTTGCGCAACAGGACGTCGAACTCCTCTTGCATCGTAGCCATCCAGAGCGGGTCACGAAGAGCGGCTCGAACGGAGGACGACAACGGCGACGGTTGAGAGGTGGACGCCGCATGGACGTAATCATCCGAGGCGTAGCGCGAGCTCGGGCGAAAAACGCCCGTACGGGCGCGGGTGACCGGACCGGCCACAGGCGCCGGGGGCACCGAGGGGGCCACAGGCGCCGGGGGGACCGCGGGCGCAGAGGGGGCCGAGGGCGCTGGGGGTGCCAACGTCGGGGGCGCCGGGGGCACCAGCGCCGCGGCTGGAGGAGGCGCCGCATGCGGGGGGCGCGCCTCAAAGCCAGGGGCGGGCCAAGAGAGGCACGCGAGTGCCCCGGGTGAGGCGTCGAGGAGCCCGCGTCACCGGTGGCAGGAGGAACAGCCGGGGGTACCTGGTGAAATGGAAACACATACTCATCAAAGTAAACGTGTCGGGAAGTGAATACACGGTGGGAGACGGGATCGTAGCACCGATATCCCTTAAAGTTGGAAGGGTAGCCGATGAAGATGCAAGCGACAAAACGAGGTGCGAATTTGTGAGGAGCGGAATCGGCAATGCTAGGATAGCAAAGGCACCCGAAAATACGCAAGCCATCATACGATGGGGGTGTACCGAAGAGAAGATGGTGAGGTGCATAGTTCCACCGTGGGCGGCAAGGGCGAAGGTTAAGGAGAAGAGAAGCAACAGCGAGTGCGTCCGGCCAGAAATGAGGCGACACATTAGCATGGAACAGGAGCGTGCGAACGCAGTCGTTCAGGGTGCGAAGGACACGTTCGGCTCGACCGTTCTGCTGGAAGTATACGGGCATGTGAGACAAAAAAACTGTGCCATGATGCGATAGAAAAGTGCGGAAAGCAAGGTTGTCGAACTCTTTTCCATTGTCAGTCTGAAGAGCAAGGATGGGACACCCAAACTGCGTGCTGACATAGGAGTAAAAAGCCGTCAAAGTGGAGAGTGCATCCGACTTTCTGTGCAAAGGAAAAGTCCACACATAATGAGAATAATCATTAAGGATAACCAGATAGTATAAATAGCCCGAATTACTAGAAACCGGAGAGGTTCACACGTCGCTGTGAATCAACTGAAAAGGAAAAAAACGATGGTGGTGGAGTTATTAAACGGGAGGCGAACATGTTTGCCGACACGACAGGCATGACAGGTGTGATCCTCTATCTTATGGCAACTGAAATTGAAATTCCTAAGAATATGATGAAGTGTGACGGGGTTGGGATGACCCAAACGAGCATGCCAGAGATCGACGCCGGTGGAGACAGCAACCGGTGCGGTGGTGGAGGTGGACGGCGAATGCACCGGATAAAGCTTGTCGAAGCCGTCACATCGATGAAGTAACATCCTGGTTCGAGCGTCCTTAACACAAAACCCAAGTTCGTCAAATTCAACAGTAACAGGATTTTCACAAGTTAAACGATGAACAAAAATAAGGTTCTTAATAAAATGAGGTGACACAAGTATGTTAGACAAAGCAATATGCATGTAATTGGAAGAAAAAGAAGTATGCCCGACATGTGTGATAGGGAGTGTGGAACCGTCGTCGACAATGATGCGGCGGTCGGTGGTGACGGGAGTGAAGGAGGCAAGATTAGCAGGATGAGAAAACATGTAAGCCGTAGCCCCGGTGTCCATGTACCAATCATCACCTCTGGTGAAGTTGCTCGGTGTAGAAGCGGCATGCAGTGCGGGAAGGAGCACCGGATCCCAGAGCGCCGACGGCAGGGCCGGCGAGGGGGGCGGAGACGCCACGGGGAGGCCGTAGCCACCGCTCGGCAGCGGTGGTGGATACTCTCCATATAGTATGGGAAGCAGCCCTGGCTATGACTGCGGTGCCAGGTAGGCTAGATGGCCTGCCGGAAAAACCTGCTGGCCCGCTGACAGATGCGGAGCCCCGTACATGGGCGCGTCGAATGCCCCGCGCAACAGCAAGAGGTCGACGGACAGGGTCGGCGCCGGCGGCGGGGCGACGACGGATAACGTACGCCAGCGGGGGCAGCGAAGTCGAGCCGTGCGACAAGTCGGGACGGGCTGGTGGGTCCGCGCCGTAGGGCAAAGGCGGGACGCCACCCGAGCCTGATTGCTGATGGAGATACGGGGCAGCATCCTGGTGATGCGTATACGAAGCGGCACCGTAGAAGCCTGCAGACGAGACTCCATACAGAAACGGGACAACGTCCGGATGACTGATGGCTGGAGTGACGCCGTACGGCGTAGACGGGACGGCGGCGCTGTAGGAGCCCACCGGCGTCTGAGCGGCGGAGTCGCCGAAGACCGGCGACGGTGACGCAGCAGAGACCGGAGCAGTGACAGCTATGGAAGCGCCGTTCAGGGAAAGCAGCAGCGGAGAAGCCAAAAAACGGAGTAGCGGCGGCTAGCGGGTAGCAGGCGCGCGGCGGCAACAGCGACCTGACGATGCGTGGCGGCTGGGCGGACGAGGCGTGCGGCAACAGCGACTTGCGATGCGATGCGGGCGAGCAGGCAGCAACGATGCAAGCGGGCGGCAGCAACGATGCGGGCACACAGCGTAGCGGCTAGCGGGCCGGATCGATCAAGATAATCACCGGCTACACACGTAGGTGCTCGTACGTACGTCCAGAATTCATTAAGGTGCCTGCTTGCTTGTCTAGCTAGCTTGCATTATGTGTTTTGGCAGGCACGCGGGAGGATGGATGGATCATGACTGGCTCGGGGTAGCGAGCGCGCGGGCGGCTGCCGGTGCGGAGGACGCGTGAGCGGCGGTGGCGGGGCGGCGACGGCATGGAGGAGACGCGTGGGGACGACAATGGCGGAAGCAAAAAAGAAAATCTAGAAAAGTGATATCATGTATGTTGTGGAAATTACATGATGTATTGCTCTCGTACATAGGCACGTATATATGATATACAAAGGTGGATCATGAACCTTAACTATACAAGGAATTAGAAGACGGACCCAATACATACTATGCACATAATACATATACTCAACAGATGAGCCCGCAAGTTAGCCACCCAGACGGCTCCCGGCCATGTCATTTTTATGGCGAAGCCGTGGACTTCCACTGCCACTGTCATTTCCCCGTCCCATCCACTTCCCCACCATTGCCCCCTCCATCGGAGACACCAAACCCTAGCCACCATCCACCTTGCTCCCCACCGGTCATGGGCTTCTGGAAGTGACATCCCGACAAGAAGTGCAAGCACGACCGCGAGGCGGGGTCGTCGTCCGCCTAGTCCGGAAGCGCGGCCAGCCACTTCACCTCGTTGGCCTCCTTCTCCATCTCCCCGCTGGCGGCCACGCCATGCTTCCGGCCCTACGTCGAGGTCGAAGTGTGCCGCCGGTACTGGGAGACCGGCACCCTGCTGCTGTGGTCAGATGCGCACCTCCCCAATGGGTGGCATCTGAGCCCGTATCGGGTGCCCATTCCCCCCGTCCCGACGACCGACCGTGCCTGCCTCTAGGAGATCACCCACCGTCGTGCCAGGATTTCGCGCGAGCTCCTCTCTGACCGCAGGTATGCCGTCGACTCGCCCCTCTGGGACACATGGTTCCAGGACGAGCACGACATGCGCCGGCAAACCTTTTTTGCCGGCCGTGGTCCTATCCCGCCCCGTGTGTCCCAGAGTGCGGCCCGTGCCCCTCATGTGCGCGCACCGAGCCCAACAAGAGTGCGCAGCCGTACGTGGGTGCGCGGCCTGACGCCGACGCCGTCTCCCTCCTCGTCGCCACCACCCCCGTAGCCTCCCGCCATGACGACCGAGGAGGAGGAGCGGCTCCTGCAGGCCATCATGGAGGACTCCGAGCAGGAGTACCGGCGCCAACAGGAGCAGGAGTGGGAGGGCCCGCAAGGGAGGCTCGAGCTGTCAGCCGCCGTCCCACGTCTGGACACCCCCACCCTACATCGACCTGACGAGCGACGACGAGGATGGTGGCGCCTGAAGACGGCGGCGACGGCGACGGCTTCTGCAGCGCGCGGGGCAGCCACATTATATTTTTTTAAGTTTCTTTTAAAATTTCATCTTAAGTACTATGCATGGCCGCGACGACGGCAGACTGTTTAATTAAGTTTTTTTATGTTTTAAGCTATTCTACAATGCCTTTTTTTGTTTTCCATGTCTTTTTGTTTTTTTCTAAGTCCAGCACGGACAAGTTGGGGCCGTGGCCGCGCGTTGGGTGCCTCGACACTAGGCCGGCCCAAACCGGACATAGGCGTCCGTTTTCCCACCCCGAATGAACCAAATCCGAGCCAAACAGACGTCCATTTGATGCCGCACATTGAAGTTGGCCTTAACACGCTAGCAATCCCGAGCAAACACCCATACTATTTGTTCTTTCTGTGTGACCAAAAAGGAAAAATCTCTATGAACAAGTATGGACTCATGAAAACAGTGTAAACGCATATAGGATTGCTATAAAGTACACTCGAAGCAGCAGGGCTCACGCATTTAATTTGAGTATCTAAGTTTAGTGGATGCCTAATTTTCATCGCTGACACCCTGCCTCAACTAATAAGCGCTCACGCATATAGGATTGCTATAAAGTACACATGAAGCAAACACCCATCCTCACGCATTTCTGTGCAACCTTGTCTTTAGCCCGGCCAACTGCCTAGCAGTCGATGTGCAACTTTTCCTCCTATTCGTGGATGTGCAGTTTTCATCGCCGGCACCCCTTCCCAACTACCCTATGAGTGGATGTGCAATTTCACTTGTTGCCCTGGCCAACTTTCTAACAGTCGATGTGCAAGTTTTTCACCCGAGACATAAAATTGGCACATGCGCCACTAAGGTTGCATTCTATATTAGTGAAGTCGCACAACATAGCACCAAAAGTTGCACACAAAAAAGTTCATCGAAACATATCCATGTAGCATCTAGTTTTAAAGAGCACGCCATGAGGGTTTCCAACAATGAAAATGGATCTTGATTCTGATGCATGATTTGAATGTCATAGTTTTCTGAATTTCCTCATATAGAAATTAGTGGCACAAGGAGATATAACTAGGTGATGTGGGTAAGTTGGAACTGCATGCATGCGGTCGCATGGCAACGCTAAAACTTTTCATCTACAAGACGTCTCCTAGCTCAGACCAAATGAGAACCTTTTCATGTATGTGCTATAATTAGTGGATGGTTTCCATATTTAGGTATGTGCTCAAAAGACTCAAAAAGTGCAGCTGTATTTTTAAGAATTTAAGCTTTATAATTATAGTCCAACATCTAATTTTAAAAGTCTCCTCTACCGGTTTGATCAGATGTCCCCTAAATATGAACCTGCATTGCCTTGTTCTTCAATACGTGGATGACACTTTGATCATCCTCGAGGCCAATACATATCAACTAAACCATCTAAAATCCTTGCTATCTAATTTTCCAATTGCTACGGGTTTGCACATCAACTTAAAAAGAAAACACATTCTCCCCAATACATGTTGATCTAAACCTTTCATCTGTCCTTGCGGCGATCCTGGGATGCCCCATTGCGTCCTTCCCCCAATCGGCATGGCCACGGTGCACCCGCGGTTAGTTTAGTTGTTTCTCGCACCCTGTGTCCCCCAGTCACAAAGACCTCGCCACCACACTCCCCTGGACATCGCCCAACCCCTACCGTCATTCTCTCCCTACCATGCCAACCCTCGACGTTAGAGCCATGTCGGTCGAGCGCCATTACCAGCCAAACCCGCAACCCAGCTACTTCTCACCTACCTCGCTCTCATCTGCATCGTCGACCACCTCTAGAGCCCTGTAGGAATCCGCCGACTCCTGATGTCCTACAATATCTCACCATCACACCATCATAACTCGCCTACATCATCCAAAAAATTTCCTCCGACGCCCATGATCCCCACAAGTGTCATCTCGTGCTGGTGAAGCACGCGCTGCAATACGTGCGCGACACGCCTGCCCTTGGCCTTCATCTCCGCATCTCAGGTGTCCTGGATCTTCGCGCATTCCCTGTCGTGGAGTAGGCCGGCTGCCCCGATACGCATTGCTCCATGTCTGGCTTCTGTGTCTACCTCTACAACACGCTTGTCTCTGGTCCTCGAAGCGAAAAGCGTCCGTCTCATGCTCAAGCGCGGAGGCTAAATACCATAGTGTCACTAATGTCGTTGTTGATTGTGTCTGGCTCCGACAGCTTCTCGGTGACATGTCTCCAACGAATCTATAATTTATGAAGTATGCATGCTATATTTACATGAGTTTTGTATGGTTTTGGTTCACTTTTATATTATTTTTATGGACTAACGTATTAATCCAGTGCCCTGTGTCAGTTGTTGTTTTCTGCTTGTTTTTGGTTTTCCAAAAAATCCATACCAAATGAAATCCAAACACGACGAAACCTTTTGACGATTTTTTCTGGAACATAAGAGACCCCAAAGCTTCGTGGGAGGACTAGAAGACCCATGAGGTAGTGACAACATCACCACGTGCCCTAGGGGTAGGGAGGGGGCTGATGTCTTATGGGCCCCTCGTAACTCCTTTTGGCGTGAAATCAATGCTGAAAATTCTTATAAATAGAGAAACCCACAGAAATAAACCTAGAAATTCGACTCTGTCGCCGTAAGCCTCTATTCTGTAGTGATCCCATCTAGAGGCCTTTTTCGGCACCCTGTCGGAGGGGGAAAGCCATCACCGGAGGCCATCTTCATCATCCCCACTGCCTCCATGGCGAGGAGGGAGTAGTTCACCCTCCAGGGTAAGGGTATGTACTAGTAGCTATGTGTTCGATCTCTCTCTCTCTCTCTTGATTTGGTAGGATCTCGATGTACCATGAGCTTTGTTAATATAGTTGGATCATATGGTGTTCTTCCCTCTCTATATTTGTTGTGATGAATTGAGTCTTGCTCTTTGAGGTTTCATTGTTATCGGATTAAATATTTGGATTTGAGATCACTTGATTTCTATCCTGCATGTGGATACCCGTGGTGACAATGATGTATTCTATTGAGTCACTTGATATATGTTTTGGTAATCAACCTGTGGATTCCTGTGGTGACATTGAGGCAATCTAGGCATAGAGGTTGATACACATTTTCGTCCTACTTTCTCCGATAGGAACTTTGCAGTGATTCTATGTCGCACGTTGAGGGATGGTTATATGATTCAATTATGTTAACACTGTTGAGAGATCGCACTGGTGAAAGTATGAACCTTAGGCCTTGTTTCTAAGCATTGGTATACCGTTTTGCTTGCTGTTTGCTACTTGCACTACAAAAGAACACTTCCGTAATGATACATGTTTGTCACAGTGGGTCACGTTTTCTGCCATGCATGTACATCCATGACAATTTTATGACAGAATCAAGATAGTCATACATGTGCTGTCGTAGAAGTGTTCCTTGACAATACCAAAATTATCATCATGGAAGTGTCCACTTCCATGGCGATAAATGGCGCATCATGGAAGCATTTTCGTCAAGGGTAACCGACACATGACATCCACCGTAACGGGTCGCCTTAAGTTATTGGGTTCCTGTTTGTATCCAATAACCCGTTAACAGCCTGGGCCAATGGGGATTTTCCACGTGTAAAATTATCAATGGCTAGAGGAACCACGTGTCGGCTCAGCGTTGGGACAGATTTCATCAACTCATTGGACGGGAGGCACCTATGATACGTCAACACATGGAACGACCCAACAGCGGCCCATTCAGGTGAAAAGGACGACCCGTTTGATTTGATCAAAAGGTAGCTGGCCGGCCCACGGAAAGCCTGTTAACGGCCTGTTTGCATGTACCCCATTTACAGCCCGCTAACTCATGACCCGTTATGGCCTATCCGAATTAGGCCCAGTAGCGTCATCTGGGTCGTCCAATATGATTCCAGCCTATTGTAACTTTCGGCCCATGTATGGCCCATGATGTCTTTCAGCCCATATGAGGCCCTTTGTAACCCTAGGCCCATTAACGACCCGTGGTGAAACTGTCTCATAATGAATAGTATATCACTTTATGCCCATTAATGGCCCATTATTCCATTGGGCCATTTCCAGCCCGTGTTATCTTTTGGCCTTCCAAGGGCCCATTTATTCTTGGGCTCACTTCTAGTATTCAAATACTTACGGTCCATTACTGGTATGTTCTGCTTGTCTACCAAATTCAACTCGTGGCTACAGTCGGCCCGTTTGTGGCCCGTTAATCCATTGGGTCGTTTTCATAGCGTCATCAAATACGGCCCACTAACGACCCGTTCCGCCTGTCGATAGAATGAAGCCCGTTAAACATATCGACCTCTTAACAGCCCGTTATGGTCGGCCCATAAACAGACGATTCCCATTGTAGCCCTTTACGACCCATATTGTGGTCCGTTATTGGTCCACGAATAGTACGACCCATGTTTTGCCAATCGATTCTACGGCCCGTAGAAGGCCCATTGATTCTACGACCCGTAGAAGGCCCATGGATCCTTCGGCCTGCAGGAGGCCCACGGTCACTACAACAGGTAGCAGGACCATGGTTACAGGGGTCCGTATGTTACCCATGGTTACTGTGGCCTAGTTTTAAAAAATAGGTTATTGTGGCCACTAGAAAAACACGAAAAAAGAACTGTAGTGACTACAAGCAAACAACTAAACAAGACAATAAGGAAATAAATAAGCAAGCAACAAACTCTAGGCTATTACGGCTATTACACATATTACATCCACTAGGCATCAAAGTTTGCCACCAGTGCAAATATAGGGAACAAAGCAGCATATTACATACACCAACCATCTAAATTGGCCACCAGTGCAAATAAATGCGGCAACAAAACAAGTCCATAACTGAAACAACTTCATAAGAACTCAAGAAACATTATCCTGGGTATCCATCATGCTGGCGCTAAAATCCTCCAATGCTTGTTGTTGCACCAGAAAGTATGAATCTAAATTCTCCAGGAATTTCCGCAGTCCTTTGGCTTCTTGTGGCAGCACAACTGGTCGATGTCTTTTAGCTCGTAGTTGAGACTCAAGAAACCGGACTGATTCAGACAGTGAGTTCGAAGAGCTTGTGCCAGCGGCAGTGGCCAGTAACTCGAACACTACATCAAGACAGGACTATGGGGTTGTCCTACTGTCTTCAAGATAGTTTTTCTTAGCTTTTTTATTAGCTTTGTTGGAGACCAACAAGGATGTCTCACTATCCTGAACCTTATCTGCATTACTTCCTTTACCATTGCTTAATAAGGTACTCTTCCCTAATATTCTGTCAGCATTCTAAAATAAGAAAGAAGCAGACACATAACAGGTTTAGCATGTAGTATATGAAACTCATTTCGATGAACTAGTTCAGTAGTAAGGTGGACATGATTAAACTACCAACTCTTCTATTGCCAACTAGTACATAATAAAAGCATCAAACAAACATATATCTATGTCCACTGGCCACTGCATTGTCTTTGCAAATCAAAATAGAGACAGGTTCAAATTGTACCAGTTCAAGACAAAGCAGCATCAAAAGAATACAAGTGTGGGAAACTACACGGCATAACAAGATTTCAGATGGGTACCAGGGGTATACATGTACAACAACACTATTGGCTCTGTTGTGATGCTAGTAATGTGCATGCATGATATGAGAAGTCAACCGTATACAAATTGAAATTGAAATAAACAAAACAATTTAGAAGAGCAAACCTGTTAAAGAAACATGTTTAAACATACCCATTGTGTCATTGGAGTTTTGATTGAATCCTTCAATTTAAAGATAAGTTTGTATGAGTAAATACAATGATAAAAGAGCAAAGAAGTATGCACCATTGCAATGGAATCTTAAATGAGAACAATTGTTCTTCAGGTTTAAGCACTTGTTCTACACAAACAGAGTATAGTAAGATGCAGACATATAGTACTTCAAAATAAAAAAATGAGCTCATAGACCTTACCACATTCTTGGTTCGGGACCAGTACAGAACAAGGCGTTCCCAGTCATTGTCCCGTAAATGTGCCTCAGGAGAAAGTAAGGGAATTTGATGAATTTCTTTGCCAGTGAAGTACGTTTTCTTCAGGTAATTCTGATACTGCCACCAAGCATTCTTGAAGATAGCAGAGGTATTAGGACAGGTTACCTCATCCCGAGTTTCCAAACCGGTCCTTCCCTATAGAGAAAAATGGGAACATTTGATGTATTATAACCAGCATGGAGGTAGAATGTATGGAACAAAGCAAAGTAATTGCCATGAATAACATTACTTACACATAACTCCTGGACAAACACCTGCAACTAGTTTTTTCCTTCATCTTCAGTATAATATTTCCATGATGGGAAGATACACACATATGATTTAACAACATCAAATGCGATAGATGCTAAACTACGAATGGCTGGTTGTACTTCGTCCACATGAATAGGTGTACTAACGGGTGGAGTTGGGTTTCGCCATGGTAGTACTGGTGCTTTGGGCACTAGAGCTGCCTTACTAACTGCTCTTGTTTGGGAGCTCTGTGGTGGAGATGGTGCTGTGTCAACCAGAACTGGGTTACTATCTGCTAGGGTTAGATTGGGTGAAGCTGGTTCTTTGTCCATCGGAGTAGGGGTACAGTCTGCGAGAGTCTGGGTTATGTGTGGTAGGGCTGGTTCTTGTGCATGTACAACCAGGGCGCTATCTCCACCAAGAGGTACCACTATTTTATTTGAAGACCGTGTTTTTACTCCGCTAGATACTGCCATCAACCCTTCCAATTCAAATGACCGACACAAGAAAAGTAGTTGAATGTACAGACCTTGTATGAGAGACAGATGCGATAGATAGGATAGAAAAAAGAGGGCATGAAATAGTTCACATATATATTGTTTAACTAAAAAGGATAGCATGACATAATTTCACATATATGACGTCTATATAAACTGCATATCATAGCATGGCATAATTCAAAGATATGATGACTAACTAAACAGGATGACATGAGATAATTATATGATGTCTTTAGTAAATAGGTTTGCATGACATAATTCACATACATGTTATCTAAGTAATCAGGATCACGTGATATAATTCACATATGTGATTTATATACTAAGAAAAGGGCATTCACATATATGATATCTGAACTAACAACACAGTGTTGAATATTGTGTATATGATGCCTAAACTATGCAATGCAAGACGCCATATGCATGATATGAGCAGTATAACCATGCCAAGTTAGAGCATACACCTCGGTGGGGGAATAGGACTGGTCATCTTTCACCGAATCCATCTCTGAGGAGCTATTGGGACCTAGCAAGAGATCTGCTGTAACGCCCCGAGACCGATGTGCCACGTGTCTTCCAGTTATTCGCTGTGTTGCCTTGTCATGTGCTTGCGTGTCATGCATTTCATATCATGTCATCGTGTGCATCACATTTGCAAACGTGTTCGTCTCTTGCATCCGAGCATTTTCCCCGTTGTCCATTTTGCATTCCGGCGCTCCTATGTCCTCCGGTGTCCCTTTCTATATCTTTTCGTGTGCGGGTGTTAAACATTCTCGGATTGCACCACGACTTGCCAAGCGGCCTTGGTTTACTATCGGTAGACCGCCTGTCAAGTTTCGTGCCATTTGGACTTCGTTTGATACTCCAACGGTTAACCGAGGGACCGAAAAGGCCTCGTGTGTGTTGCAGCCCAACACCCCTCCAAAGTGGCCCAAAACCCACCTAAACCTCCTCCATCATCTAGGCCGTTCGATCACGATCGCGTGGCCGCAAACCGCACCTCATTTGGAGCTTCCTAGCTCCCTCTACCTCTATAAATAGACCCCCCATTCCAAATCTCGGGTCTCCTTCCCCGAAACCCTAAAAATTTGCTCCCCTAGCCGCCGCGTGTCCGAATTGGGCCGGACATGTCCGCCCGCTCCACCGGACCTACCGGATCGCGCCATGTGTCCCGCAGCAAGCCCCACATCACCGCCGACCCCGCGGGCCCGCGAGCCCGTGCGGGCCCCTCTAGGGCCCGTAGGCGCGCCGCCGCCCGAGCCTGTGCGGCGCCCGAGCCGCCCTGCTTCGTCCGGCGCCGACGTCCGCCGCCCCGCCGCCATCGCCACCGCCGTCCGGCGCCGACATCCGCCGCCCCGTTCATCGCCGGCAGGCGCCGCCCGAGACCGCCGCCCTCCGCCGCACCTCCTCCCCGCCAGATCCGGCCCTGGCGACCTCATCTTCGATCTGGCCTCTTCCTCCGGCGACCTCGGACTCCTCCGGCGAACCTCGTCGCGCGCTGCTACAGTGAACTCCGGCGAGATCCAGATCCAGATCCATTTTGCCTCGGTTGACTTTTTCTCCCCGGAACCCTAACTTTTTGCATACTTTGACGCATCATAACTTCCTCACCATTGCTCCGATTCGTGTGTGTAGCATATCGAAATGTTCTTCTCAACGAGTACTCCATTTCATCTCATTGCATCATTTTCATTTGAGCTCATCTTGATGCCCTAAATTCTATTGGAAGAGGGCTATGTGATGTTAGTTTCAGTTTCATATCAGCAAATGCACTTTTGTCATTTTTGCCTTGATTAATGTGTGCATGCTATGATCCTGAGCCCTACATGTATTTTGTTGTATGCCATGCCATCTTTACAGGGGTGTATGCCATGTATTTTTGTGATCTCTGTGGTGACTAGCACAAGCATCCAAAGTAGCTTACTTAATGTTGCTGATTTCAGGGACTTAGAAATATTCTAAGTCTCTGCCCTGTCATTATTTTTATGTCATATGTTCATGTTGATACCTAGTGATCCGTGCCTCTTTTGAGCATGATCAGCAAGGATGTTTTGTATATATTTTGGTGCTCTATCCATCCATGTCCTTGTTTGCATTTATGGAGCACCCTAGCTTGAGTCAATCGAGCTCTACTTTTGCTATAAAATGTTCCTGGCAGATTGCTAACATGTTTAGCGATTTTGCCGAGCTTGTTGTTGTTGATCCGTGCATGCTATGTTGTTGTTCTTGCCATGTTTAGCTTCTATGCCATATCTACTTGCTGGGTGTATGCTTAGTTTGTCATGCAATGCCTCGTAGTGAGTGCTTTGAGCTTGTTTACATGCCTACTTAATATCTGTTTTGCCATGTTCCAGTTTTCTGCTATGTCTGAATCTGTTAACGATATTTGCTATGTTCACATGCTTGCAATTGTATTTTTTGATCCCTTTTGGATTATGGTCAGTAAGGGACTTTTGTTGTATGCTTTGAGTAGCTTCATGCCGTGCCTTGCTTTTCCATGATATGTTCCTGTAGCATGTTGTTATCTTGCTCTAAACATTGCTTCCTGATGTTAAGTTCCTGCCATGTTGTTATTTTCACTAAGTCTGTAACCTGTTATCTTTTACACTTTTGCCATGCTTGTTTGAACCTGCTATTGAGTGAATTAGCCGTAGCTCAGTGTTCATCTTTTGTCAAGCATCTTGAGTGGATCCCTGCCATGCATTTTGTTGCTATGTTAGAGTGCAGTAGCTTGTTGTTCTTGATGCATTTAGATGGCCTTGTGCTGTTAATCGCAGTTTTGTGCCATTCTTGTTTTGCTTGTCATTTCCAATCCGTGCATCTGTTTCCGGTGATCTTTATATTGATTTCGACCGAAATCAACTCCTCTTTCTAGTGGCACTCTTGGTTTTCCATGTTGAGGCCAGGTTCAATCTTTCCCTTCCGAATCATGCATATGCATTGCATACCACATCCCGCATATCATGCCTTGTTTATGTGTTGGTTGTTTACTATGTTGTGTGCTTCTTTCCGATGTTGATTCTTCGGGTTGGTTCCGGTAACATCGCATTTGTGAGGATCCGTTCGACTACGTCCGTTTGTCTTCTTCATGGACTCGCTCTTCTTCCTTGCGGGATTTCAGGCAAGATGACCATACCCTCGAAATCACTTCTATCTTTGCTTGCTAGATTGCTCGCTCTTTTGCTATGCCTATGCTACGATACCTACCACTCGCTTATCATGCCTCCCATGTTGCCATGTCCAGCCCCTAACCCACCTTGTCCTAGCAAATCGTTATTTGGCTATGTTACCGCTTTGCTCAGCCCCTCTTATAGCGTTGTTAGTTGTAGGTGAAGATGAAGTTTGTTCCTTGTTGGAACATGGATATGTTGTTCCTTGTTGGAACATGTTTATTGTTGGGATATCACAATATCTCTTATTTAATTAATGCATCTATATACTTGGTAAAGGGTGGAAGGCTCGGCCTTATGCCTGGTGTTTTGTTCCACTCTTGCCGCGCTAGTTTTCCGTCATACCGGTGTTATGTTCCTTGATTTTGCGTTCCTTACACGGTTGGGTGATAATGAGAACCCCTTGACAGTTCGTCTTGAATAAAACTCCTCCAGCAAGGCCCAACCTTGGTTTTACCATTTGCCACCTAGCCTTTTCTTTCCCTTGGGTCGGCCAACCCAAGGGTCATCTTTATTTTAACCCCCTCGGGCCAGTGCTCCTCCGAGTGTTGGTCCAAACTAGAGTCCTTTGCAGCGCCCCCTCGGGGAAACTCGAGGTTTGGTTTTTAGCTGTACGGAGCGCTCATCCGGTGTGCCCTGAGAACGAGATATGTGCAGCTCCTATCGGGATTTGTCGGCACACCGGGCGGCTTTGCTGGTCTTGTTTTACCTTGTCGAAATGTCTTGTATCCGGGATTCCGAGTCTGATCGGGTCTTCCCGCTAGAAGGAATATCCTTCATTGACCATGAGAGCTTGTGATGGGCTAAGTTGGGACACCCCTGCAGGGTTTGAACTTTCGAAAGCCATGCCCGCGGTTATGGGCAGATGGGAATTTGTTAATGTCCGGTTGTAGAGAACTTGACACTTGACTTAACTAAAATACATCAACCGCGTGTGTAGCCGTGATGGTCTCTTTTCGGCGATGTCCGGGAAGAGAACACGGTCTCGTGTTATGCTTGAACGTAGGTTGTTCTAGGATCACTTCTTGATCATACATTCTCGAACATGCTTTGCCTTCTCTTATCGCTCTCATTTGCGTAAGTTAGCCACCAAATATGCTAGTCGCTTGCTGCAGCTCCACCTCAAACCTTTTACCCTACCTATAAGCTTAAATAGTCTTGATCGCGAGGGTGTGAGATTGCTGAGTCCCCGTGACTCACAGATACTTCCAAAACCAGTTTCAGGTGCCGACGATTACCGTGCAGGTGACACAACCCAGCTCAAGGAGGAGCTTGTTGAAGATCGTGTTCGTAGTCTTGTTTCGTTTCCAGTTGATCAGTAGTGGAGCCCAGTTGGGGTCGATCGGGGATCTGTGTAGCTTTTGGGGTAGTCTTCTTTTATTTTGGTTCCGTAGTCGGACCTTGATTGTATTTGGATGTTGTAATGCTATTCATGTATTGTGTGACGTGGCGAGTGTAAGCCAACTATGTATCCTTTCCCTTATGAATTACATGGGTTGTGTGAAGATTACCTCACTTGAGACATTGCTTTCAATGCGGTTATGCCTCTAAGTCATGCTTCGACATGTGGGAGATATAGCCGCATCGAGGGCGTTACAAGTTGGTAATCAGAGCCTTCCCCGACCTTAGGAGCCCCCTGTTTGATCGAATCGCTAGCGTTGTTGAGTCTAGAAAAATGTTTTGAGTCATTTAGGAATTATATATATCGGAGAGTTAGGAATTCTTTTTACTCCTCAGTCCCTTCGTCGCTCTGGTGAGGCATCCTGATGTAGAGTTTTGACTCTTCTCTTCTCAAATTTTCACTATTTTTTTTAGGATCACGCGGGTATTTCCGGCTTATTCTATGAGCCAATCCTTTGTTTTGTTTTAGTTGTGGTATTCGAGTTGCTTCGAAGTCAAGTGTTGATTCCATACCTTCCCTAAGCGATGTTCTCATATTTCTATCTAGATGCTAATCCTTCATGATCATCGAGATTGTCATGTCAATCCTTTTCAACCGGCGTGTTTCTCTTTAAGTGGATCCGATCTTTTCAACATCCGCAAGATCAACTCAAGTCTTCTCAACGTTGTTTATTTCATTCGTCTCCAAGTTGCCTTTGTTTTTCCAGCCCACCCACCCCTTTTTCTTCAAGGACTCATATATCTTAATAAAGTATCCATTTTATTCATGTGAAGACTCTTCATTCTTGTCTTTGAATGTTCTTATCCGGTGATGCTCATGAAGATTCTAACGGAGCCTCAAGTTCATCATTTCTTCATTCTCTTTTCTTCTTCGGTGGATTCAATTCAAGCTTTTGTTGTTGATCATTCCTTTCCTTGTTTCAAATGCTTCCCCATGCCAGTGCGCCTCATAATCATCCATTTCTCGCTATTCAATTATTCCGGAGTACTCAAGATTCTCGGAGATTTGTGTTTCCACTCTACATTTGTTCAAGCTCTTTCGAGGATGTTATCTCATTCAAGTCTTTTAATTCAACCAGTGCAATCTCTCTCTTTAAATCATTTCAACGGTGTTTTCTTTTGAGTGGGCCCTAACCCACAAGTCTTTTTTAGGATCTTACCTGACTCTTCTTATTTTTCCCGGAGCTTTTCAAATTCATTTCAAAGTTTGACGTAAGAATGATTTGTCATCAGTCATATGTATTTCTCCATGATCTTTCAAATTCTTTTCACCGTTGGCTCAACCTTTCTATTCGTCATCCTGGAGTATCTCAACGATTTTTGATGGTGTTGTTCTCGTCAGTCTGGGATTTGAAGACCAGAGAGGAGTTCCTCTTAAATCCTTACCCGTTCTTCCAAAGATCCATGGTTCTAATTTGTTGCCATCCTCTCATAATTGTTTTTGATTGTGAGAACTCTTTTCACCCTATCTGGAGCAATTCAAGATTCTTTTCAGTTTGATTCTCTGGAGCCCATCATTTCAGAAGACTTATTCATTCTCAACCTTCAGCTACCATTCTCCAGAGCTTACCGCTGCATCATTCAAATAGTTCTCTAAATCAGTTTGCGATTTCTTCGTCACTTGTACCTAAATTCTCTCATGTATCTTCGTTCATCTGCTAATTCTTACCGGTGATTCATCCCTTTACTTCGTTCGTTTTTCAATTCTTATGGTGGTTCGTTCAAGATTTCTCTTCTTTCGGTATCATATCGATTCATTCGTTCTTTCCAAATCCTACCGGTGGTTCGTCGAAGACCTTCCCAAGTTTGTGCTATATCTATCTTAATCCTTTTTACGAGAATAAGTAGTAGGCCAAATCCATTGTTTGTCATCAATTTAATTGGTGGAGGATAAGAATAATGTAATTCTTATTCTTGTTTCATCGAGTGAATTCAACTCCTTATTCCGAAGGTTCATCACATCACATTCTCGGTTCGAGTTGCTTTATCTTTTCTTCCGGAGTTCCAAGTTTCCACTTTATCTCATCGCGAAGCTCCATTTAATCATTCCAAGGATTCATCTTATTTTTTCAACTTCTCTTTCTTTTGTCATCCTTTTGATTACCGGAGTTATTCATGGAGGCTCAACATGTGGGTTCATAAAGGATTTAATTCTTTCTCGAAGTGTTCATCAAGATTCTTTTCAGAGGAGATAAAGCATTCTTCATCTTGCAATCCGGAGTGCAATTCTTTCTTCCGTATCATTGGAGGTGGTATTATGTCATTCTTGATAATTTGAGTTCATGTTTCATAATTCACATGTTGTTAAGAATGAGGTATTCTAATCCATCAATCTCGTCATTGGAATTATCTGGTGTCATGTTTCACCTAAAGCCTTCCCTAAGGATTGTTGCTATTTATGGTGATTATAAATGACCCAAGTTCTTATTTTATCCTCCTGGTGAAATAGTTACTCGTCTCCTTGTTCTTATCAATCCAATCTATTGTTTCCTTTGGTGGCAGAAATTCACCTCAAGTCTCGAGATGTTTTCCATAAGCCCATATCAAGCTTATCCTTTTTGTTGTTGTTTTCCCAACAACCCCGCACAATCCTTTCTTGCAAGGATGCTTTCCAAGTTCAATTGTGGTAGAAGTTGTCATTTTCTTCTCCGTTCTTTTGTTCCGATGATCTACCTTTGATTCCTTCATCCGGAGGCATTGTGTTGTTGCTGTCTTCGTTCCATCACCTCATTCTTGCCAAGATCATATTCTTTTCATGCTTATCCATTTAACCGGTGTGTTGTGCCCTCTGATCTAGTTCTTTCGATCTTATCAAGTCTTGCATTTCTTTTCAACCGGAGTACTGTCCAAATTTATTCTTCTTCGTTCCTCTTTTCTGACGGAGTGCTTTCAACTTTGTTCATCTCCATCGTATTATTTCATTCAAGTTTTTCAACCTCTAAAGGTTCTTTGGTTTCTCTCGTTTGTCAAAGAAGTAACTTAGTTTTACCTCTCTTCTTTCTCTTCCGTTTTCCCTCCGGTGCCATTCTAGATCTCGGGACGAGATCCTCTCGTAGTGGTGGAGTGTTGTAATGCCCCGAGACCGATGTGCCACGTGTCTTCCAGTTATTCGCTGTGTTGCCTTGTCATGTGCTTGCATGTCATGCATTTCATATCATGTCATCATGTGCATCGCATTTGCAAATGTGTTTGTCTCTTGCATCCGAGCATTTTCCCCGTTGTCCGTTTTGCATTCCGGTGCTCCTATGTCCTCCGGTGTCCCTTTCTACCTCTTTTCGTGTGCGGGTGTTAAACGTTCTCGGATTGGACCGAGACTTGCCAAGAGGCCTTGGTTTACTATCGGTAGACCTCCTGTCAAGTTTCGTGCCATTTGGACTTCGTTTGATACTCCAACGGTTAACCGAGGGACCAAAAATGCCTCGTGTGTGTTGCAGCCCAACACCCCTCCAAAGTGGCCCAAAACCCACCTAAACCTCCTCCATCATCTAGGCCGTTCGATCATGATCGCGTGGCCGCAAACCGCACCTCATTTGGAGCTTCCTAGCTCCCTCTACCTCTATAAATAGACCCCCCATTCCAAATCTCGAGTCTCCTTCCCTGAAACCCTAAAAATCTGCTCCCCTCGCCGCCAGACGTGTCTGAATTGGGCCGGACACGCCCGCCCGCTCCACCGGACCTACCGGATCGCGCCACGTGTCCCACAGCAAGCCCCACATCATCACTGACCCTGCGGGCCCGCGAGCCCGTGCGGGGCCCTCTCCGGCCCGTAGGCGCGCCGCCGCCCGAGCCTGTGCGGCACCCGAGCCGCCCTGCTTCGTCCGGCGCCGACGTCCGCCGCCCCGCCGCCATCGCCATCGTCGTCCGGCGCTGACATCCGCCGCCCCATTCATCACCGGCAGGCGCCGCCCGAGACCGCCGCCCTCCGCCGCACCTCCTCCCTGCCAGATCCGGCCCCGGTGACCTCATCTCCGATCTGGCCTCTTCCTCCGGCGACCTCGGACTCCTCCGGCGAACCTTGTCGCGCGCTGCTACAGTGAACTCCGGCGAGATCCAGATCCAGATCCATTTTGCCTCGGTTGGCTTTTTCTCCCCGGAACCCTAACTTTTTGCATACTTTGACGCATCATAACTTCCTCACCATTGCTCCGATTCGTGCGTGTAGCATATCGAAATGTTCGTCTCGACGAGTACTCCATTTCATCTCATTGCATCATTTTCATTTGAGCTCATCTTGATGCCCTAAATGCTATTGGAAGAGGGCTATGTGATGTTAGTTTCAGTTCATATCAGCAAATGCACTTTTGTCATTTTTGCCTTGATTAATGTGTGCATCCTATGATCCTGAGCCCTACATGTATTTTGTTGTATGCCATGCCATCTTTACAGGGGTGTATGCCATGTATTTTTGTGATCTCTGTGGTGACTAGCACAAGCATCCAAAGTAGCTTACTTAATGTTGCTGATTTCAGGGACTTAGAAATATTCTAAGTCTCTGCCCTGTCATTATTTTTATGTCATATGTTCATGTTGATACCTAGTGATCCGTGCCTCTTTTGAGCATGATCAGCAAGGATGTTTTGTAGATATTTTGGTGCTCTATCCATCCATGTCCTTGTTTGCATTTATGGAGCACCCTAGCTTGAGTCAATCGAGCTCTACTTTTGCTATAAAATGTTCCTGGCAGATTGCTAACATGTTTAGCGATTTTGCCGAGCTTGTTGTTGTTGATCCGTGCATGCTATGTTGTTGTTCTTGCCATGTTTAGCTTCTATGCCATATCTACTTGCTGGGTGTATGCTTAGTTTGTCATGCAATGCCTCGTAGTGAGTGCTTTGAGCTTGTTTACATGCCTACTTAATATCTGTTTTGCCATGTTCCAGTTTTCTGCTATGTCTGAATCTGTTAACGATATTTGCTATGTTCACATGCTTGCAATTGTATTTTTTGATCCCTTTTGGATTATGGTCAGTAAGGGACTTTTGTTGTATGCTTTGAGTAGCTTCATGCCGTGCCTTGCTTTGCCATGATATGTTCCTGTAGCATGTTGTTATCTTGCTCTAAACATTGCTTTCTGATGTTAAGTTCCTGTCATGTTGTTATTTTCACTAAGTCTGTAACCTGTTATCTTTTGCACTTTTGCCATGCTTGTTTGAACCTGCTATTGAGTGAATTAGCCGTAGCTCAGTGTTCATCTTTTGTCAAGCATCTTGAGTGGATCCCTGCCATGCATTTTGTTGCTATGTTAGAGTGCAGCAGCTTGTTGTTCTTGATGCATTTAGATGGCCTCATGCTGTTAATCGCAGCTTTGTGCCATTCTTGTTTTGCTTGCCATTTCCAATCCGTGCATCCGTTTCCGGTGATCTTTATATCGATTTCAACCGAAATCAACTCCTCTTTCCAGTGGCACTCTTGGTTTTCCAAGTTGAGGCCAGGTTCAACCTTTCCCTTCCGAATCATGCATATGCATTGCATACCACATCCCGCATATCATGCCTTGTTTATGTGTTGGTTGTTTACTATGTTGTGTGCTTCTTTCCGGTGTTGATTCTTTGGGTTGGTTCCGGTAACGTCGCTTTTGTGAGGATCCGATTGACTACGTCTGTTTGTCTTCTTCATGGACTCGCTCTTCTTCCTTGCGGGATTTCAGGCAAGATGACCATACCCTCGAAATCACTTCTATCTTTGCTTGCTAGATTGCTCGCTCTTTTGCTATGCCTATGCTACGATACCTACCACTCGCTTATCATGCCTCCCATGTTGCCATGTCCAGCCCCTAACCCACCTTGTCCTAATAAACCGTTGTTTGGCTATGTTACCGCTTTGCTCAGCCCCTCTTATAGCGTTGTTAGTTGCAGGTGAAGATGAAGTTTGTTCCTTATTGGAACATGGATATGTTGTTCCTTGTTGGAACATGTTTATTGTTGGGATATCACAATATCTCTTATTTAATTAATGCATCTATATACTTGGTAAAGGGCGGAAGGCTCGGCCTTATGCCTGGTGTTTTGTTCCACTCTTGCCGCGCTAGTTTTCCGTCATACCGGTGTTATGTTCCTTGATCTTCCTTACACGGTTGGGTGATAATGGGAACCCCTTGACAGTTCGTCTTGAATAAAACTCCTCCAGCAAGGCCCAACCTTGGTTTTACCATTTTCCACCTAGCCTTTTCTTTCCCTTGGGTCGGCCAACCCAAGGGTCATCTTTATTTTAACCCCCCGGGCCAGTGCTCCTCCGAGTGTTGGTCCAAACTAGAGTCCTTTGCAGCGCCCCCTCGGGGAAACTCAAGGTTTGGTTTTTAGCTGTACGGAGCGCTCATCCGGTGTGCCCTGAGAACGAGATATGTGCAGCTCCTATCGGGATTTGTCGGCACACCGGGCGGCTTTGCTGGTCTTGTTTTACCTTGTCGAAATGTCTTGTAACCGGGATTCCGAGTCTGATCGGGTCTTCCCGCTACAAGGAATATCCTTCGTTGACCGTGAGAGCTTGTGATGGGCTAAGTTGGGACACCCCTGCAGGGTTTGAACTTTCGAAAGCCGTGCCCGCGGTTATGGGCAGATGGGAATTTGTTAATGTCCGGTTGTAGAGAACTTGACACTTGACTTAACTAAAATACATCAACCGCGTGTGTAGCCGTGATGGTCTCTTTTCGGCGGAGTCCGGGAAGAGAACACGCTCTCGTGTTATGCTTGAACGTAGGTTGTTCTAGGATCACTTCTTGATCATACATTCTCGAACGTGCTTTCCCTTCTCTTCTCGCTCTCATTTGCGTAAGTTGGCCACCAAATATGCTAGTCGCTTGCTGCAGCTCCACCTCAAACCTTTTACCCTACCTATAAGCTTAAATAGTCTTGATCGTGAGGGTGTGAGATTGCTGAGTCCCCGTGACTCACATATACTTCCAAAACCAGTTTCAGGTGCCGACGATTACCGTGCAGGTGACGCAACCCAGCTCAAGGAGGAGCTTGTTGAAGATCGTGTTCGTAGTCTTGTTTCGTTTCCAGTTGATCAGTAGTGGAGCCCAGTTGGGGTCGATCGGGGATCTGTGTAGCTTTTGGGGTAGTCTTCTTTTATTTTGGTTCCGTAGTCGGACCTTGATTGTATTTGGATGTTGTAATGCTATTCATGTATTGTGTGACATGGCGAGTGTAAGACAACTATGTATCCCTTTCCCTTATGAATTACATGGGTTGTGTGAAGATTACCTCACTTGAGACATTGCTTTCAATGCGGTTATGCCTCTAAGTCGTGCTTCGACACGTGGGAGATATAGCCGCATCGAGGGCGTTACATCTGCTTCGACAGGTAGCACTGTCTGCTCTAAAGACCTTGTTTTCACTCCAGATGTTTCCATCACCCACTCAAATGGTTGATTCATAGGAAGAGTAGTTGAACGTACAAACATTGTCGACAAATGGAAATGTAATGAAGAAAAGGATTGGCAAGATATAATTCAAATATATGATGCCTAGTTAAATAGGATGGCATTGCATATTTCACATATATTATGGCTGGCTAAAAGAGATGAGATTGCATAATTCACATATATGATATAGAAACTAAACATGTGGCATTACAGAACATGTCTAAACTAAGCAGATGACATATATGATGTCGAAAGTAGGCACTGCAAGGCAACAAACGTATGATATGACCAACATCATCATGCCAAGTTAGAGCAAACACCTCAGGGGCAAATATAGAGTGATGGTAACAGCCTCAGGGGCAAATCTAGAGTGATGGTAACAGCCAGTGGATAGATCCAAAAATAATGATAGCATGCTGATGATAGCTTTAATTTAATAAAAATACAGATGATGGTTGCTTTACCGTTTGTTTCCCACCCAAGATGAACAACATAGACATACCCTAGGTGAACCAGATAATAGACAGAGATACTATTCATTGTTGCCTCGATATGTGCCCCACAAGCATTTTAAAACTCAAGTTTGAACATTAATTTGGAACTGACTTGGAGTCTAAGAGGTGAACTGGACGTAAAGTAGCACGTAATATTAAGCAATGCATAACATAAGCAGGAATAAAAGAGTGCGACCTCTCTTGTGGACCTGTGTACTCCTCAGGTTCATCTGCCGAGTCGATGATGGTGATGCAGTTGCGGTGGGTGTCGGTGGCAGGGAAGGAGAACCGAGGCGGCAAAAGATGGGCAGGACTCGTGATGTCTGGTATGGTGGATGCTTTTGTCGATGGAGCAACTCAGGTGAGGTGGACGCCGTCGCGACAGGATTAGGACAAACCACACAAAGTTTTCTTCAACATCTATCTGTAACTGAAGCAATTCTGTAAGGGCTCCTTTGACTTGCAAGATTCTAAAAACGCAGGGATAGGAAAAACACCAGAATAGGATAGGAATGCATGTGGGAAACATGGCATTTGTAAAAACATGATTTCTGTCAACTTGGGTGTTTTGTTCATAGGAATTGGAAGAATAGAGGAATGCAAAGAAACATGGCCAAACTAAAGTGAAACCATATGAAAAGTGTACAACCTCATGGTGCCGAGTAGGCCTCAGCTTCGTCCGAGGAGTCGGTGAGGATGCTGCGTTTCTGGTGGAGCAGGTTAAGGCGGCGCTGTGGGGATGGAGCAACCACGATAGACGAGGCGATCATCGAAGCAGCTCCTTAGATGTGGAGGACGGGGCAGCTGAACCGGCGGGATGATCAGAGCAATGATGGATCCTCATCCGGGGAGGTGGATGAGGGACATCGAGCTATTGCACTAGACGACATCGTTGGGGAAGAGGCTCTGGCTGGGCAGCGGTGGAGTGGCGGACGGAGGAGGGTGGGGTTCGCGGCTGGAGCAGAGAGGTTATGGCGGCTTGGGTTTTTGAATGGTGAAAAGGAGGTGATGGGAGGGGGGACATGACTTAGGGACGTGCTTGTCCAAAATGTAGGGTGAGTTACAAAAGTACCCCCACTGATTTGAACTAGCCGCCCTTTTGGCCTAGGGTTAGAAGGGGGATTTCGTGTGTCGGGATTTGGCAGCTAGAGGGAGTTTTCACGCGCGTTGTAATTTAGAGATAGCAAGGCGCGGGTTGTGATGGAGCGAGTTTTTGGAGCACAAAGAGACAAAGTGATCACTACCGCAGGATGCTGCTAACGCGACACTACGATCGGAGACCCTTCGATGAAACTGTGTGCGATGCAATAATCACAAACGATTGTGTAAAAAACCTATCAAAAAAGGTGCAAAATGTTTGCGATGACGGATGCATCAAACACGGTTCGGATTTTAGTTGTGTGTGTGATGCAGGGCATACAATTCAGTTCAATTAACTTTTTGCGATGATGAGGAACAAAAGAAGCTGGTAGCCAGATGAAGGTGTGTGCGATATACAACATACGGTTCACTCGGATGAACTGTTTGTGATTAGGCAACACAAAAGAAACGATCAGCCAGATCAAGGTGTGTGCGATATACAACATGCGGTTCACTCGGCCTTGTCGTTAGTGTGTGATATCTGTGGCAACTGTTCGCTCCTCACTAGCCTCTTCTTGTACCGTGGCAACCGTCCACCGCCTCTTCACCTTTCCCTCTCGATTTGGAACTGCGGTCGCACGCTCTTCCTCCCTCCATTTGCCTTCACCCTTCCTTTTGCCATTGTTCGATCGTCTTCTCCATGGAGGGAACAAGTCGGAAATGACCCCGTTATTCTTGTCCCGATTTGAAAGATGACGTGGTGGAGGAACTCATTGATCGGTGCGACGTCATCACCTCGGCTAGCACGACAGGTTCGTTCAAGTCCATTCTCAACTCAACAAATAACATCATTGCAAAGAACCCAAGGGTTCAGGAGCGGTTTGATCTCCCCTATCTTCTTCACCATGACGTTGGTCGCCGGCGTGGGGACAACGAAAGCGTTGCCTTGTGCAAGTTGATGCCGCTTGATAATGATATGTGTGATTTTAAGATGCCATCACTTGAGGGTAAGGCTTGGGCAGGCACAAATGGAGATTGGGTTGTTTATATTGGTTATAACTGCGAGTGGGAACTTGTGAATGTGTACACTCATCACCGGGTTCCACTTCCAAAAATCACAGACTGCCCTGAGGTTGAGCACTAGATGATTTACGTGCATTCAAATACGATCATGGTGATTGTCGTCTACGGAAGATAGCAATTTGTCGAGTTCCAAACCTCTCTTGGGATTACAAGAACTATGAAGTTGTTGCTATCTTCGACAAGCTTGCTGCTGTTCTTACTTCCACGCCTCGATGGATATTGCTCAAAAATCAATTTTTGTACACGGATGAGTACTGTGATGCAACTCAATACGAGGGTCTTGTGTTTGCTGCCACCACTCATGTCACTGTTTTTGCATGGAATCCTTATGGTTTCGGTACGTTTGTCTTCCACCGTAATTATAATTTTTTATCCACATGCATGCGGGTTAGCTAGTTTCCCTTTACTAATTAACCTTCTTGTGTTTCCAAGGTCCTGTGAACATTCCACCACCTATACTTGAAATTTTTTGTAACCAAGGGGGAGATGATGATGGTGATGATCACGAGCATGAGGACAAGCATGACCTATATACTCAGTGGCGCCTGACAACTTATTCCGATGGATCACCTCTTCTTGTATGTATATAGGGCACTGTTGATGTTACTAACGAAGCAGGTGTTGTCTCCCATGGTCGCACTCTCCGAACCTATTCCAACATCTGTTGCAGGGTATTCTGGATGGATACTAGTGTGCTAGCGCCAACACCTTCTCCCTGGTTTAGTATTGATAGTCTTGGAGAAAACTCGCTCTTCCTTGGACAAAACTATCCAATGATGGTAAAAGGCGATCCAGCCACTGTTGACACAACATTACTACCATTTATGAGAAGAAACTGTATCTATACCTTGGACATTGCTATGGTTCCCTACCCTGGCTATCACAATATGCAACCTGATATAGGCCGCTTCAGCCTGGATGATCGGTCCTGCGTTGGTCTCGAGATTGACAATATCTGGCCCTTCCCAGAGAATCAGTTATGGTTCAAAGCAAGCGTTTGCAACGCCGAGGATTGGTTGAGCTGAAGTTCATTTCATCGCTTTGTTATTTGTTGTGTGAGAAAAACTTTAGTATTTACTAGAATGTTTTGTTGAAAATAATCTATAATCCAACATGTATCCTCGTTGTCGTTGTGTGTTGATGACTTGATGTAATGAATGATACATTTGCATATGTGTCCCATCAACTCACGCCTGCTCGCACGGCACACGGGTCGCGTGGCGGCATGTATATTATTTTTCTATTTGGATGATTAATGCTGCCGCTTTATTGCTTAACCGAAGCATGTCACGTATCCATTGTTGGTCTAACGCTCATGGTTTGAATAAATAATCCATTTGGGATATTGGTTCCCAATTATTAATAATCTCCCGTCTATAATTAGATAACGATTACATCAAAACTGGTCTCAAATTTGACAAAAAAGTACAATGCCACTTTGTATTGGTGTCCATATGAACAGTGCTAGTGATTTTAGTTGCAAAAATTAGATAGTGCTAGTGATTTTTAGCTGCATATTTTTGACAAATCACAATATTACAACATTGACAAATGGCAATGTTACTAGATCAACAAATGTCAATCTTTCCAGTTTGACAAATGGCAACATACCCAATATGATAGATGCAAATCTTACCCAATTGTTTCTACGTGGTTGCACACGGGTCATCCAAAACAACCGTTTGCGTTGAAGGGATGCACAAATCCTGTGCTGCAAATTTTCCCTTGACTTAAGGGGGAAGACCATAGCTCTCACTTTGCATACGGGTGTTCTATCTAAAACGTTTGGGATCAAGAGCTGCACAAATCCTGCTCGACACATTTTCCCTTGGCTTCTTGGGGAAGCTGTCAGTTTGCATACGGGTGTTCTAACTAAAACGTTTGCGATGAGTGTTTTATATTTAAAAACCATTGACATTATTTTCAAAAGAAAATCATTTGATAAGTCTGTACATTAAGAGAGAAAAACACAAGTTCATTCAAACCATATCTTTCATTCAGTCACACTGCGAATTTGTATTCATATGATCGAGAATTTGAGATACAGTATTAAACCCCCCAAAAAACTATTTCCGGCGGCGGCGGAGGCGGCGTGCCACGCCGTTGTTGTCGTTGTCGTCCTCGGGGACACCGTTGTTGAAGCCTTCAAGGCAGCATAGAATGTTCTTCACTTGTAAATCAAACATCATGTCGTCGCGCGATCGACGGGTGGGGCGCGGGAGGACGGCAACTGGCGCCGCTGAGAGGTAGCGGTCGACGGTGGAGTCCCATGCCGCTCAGGAGGGCGTGCGCACGGGCACAAGCGTGGCGGGTGCAGCCAAACGCACGGGGACCGATGCCATGATGGGTGGAGGGGCGCGCATGGGCACGGGCACGGGCGCGGTGGGTGCAAACCAAAACGTACAGGGACCGGCGTCGCGATGGGTGGAGGGGCACACACAGGCACGGGCACGGGCAGTGGCGCTGGCATGCATACGAGCTCGCGCAGGTCCGCGGAGACCTCGCTAATGCCCCCGGCTTCCAGCTCTGCGATAGTGCTCAGCGACCAGCCCGTCAATGCTGCGGGGATGGTCGCTGGCGTGGGCGCGGGGATGGGAGCTGGGACGGGAGCGGGGGCAGCAACCGCCGCGGCCAGCTCGTTCAGGGCCATGTCCATGAGGCCCCATTCCTCCTTATTTTCTATCTCCTCCGGCTCGGAGTCGACTTCACCAAACTTGAAGACTAGTGGCAGATGATCATCCTATGCCATAGCGTTGGTGGAGGTCTGCGGGAGGGAGGAGAATGGGAGGCGAACAGTAAGGCCGCCTGTCGGTGTCAAAACCGGCGGATCTCGGGTAGGGGGTCCCGAACTGTGCGTCTAGGCCAGATGGTAACAGGAGGCAAGGGACACGAAGTTTTACCCAGGTTCGGGCCCTCTTGATGGAGGTAAAACCCTATGTCCTACTTGATTAATATTGATGATATGGGTAGTACAAGAGTAGATCTACCACGAGATCGGAGAGGCTAAACCCTAGAAGCTAGCCTATGGTATGATTGTTGTTCTGTATGTTGTCCTACGGACTAAAACCCTCCGGTTTATATAGACACCGGAGAGGGTTAGGGTTACACAAAGTCGGTTACAATGGTAGGAGATCCACATATCCGTATCGCCAAGCTTGCCTTCCACGCCAAGGAAAGTCCCTTCCGGACACGGGACGAAGTCTTCAATCTTGTATCTTCATAGTCCAGGAGTCCGACTGAAGGTATAGTCCTGCTATCTGAGCACCCCCTAATCCAGGACTCCCTCAGTAGCCCCCGAACCAGGCTTCAATGACGATGAGTCCGGCGCGCAGATTGTCTCCGGCATTGCAAGGCGGGTTCTCCTCCAAATTCCTTGTACCTACTGAATAAAGTCCGGTTTCTTGTAAATGTTGCACTCCTTGGCTTCTACGCCCAATAATGGCCGTCTCCCACGTGTCAAACGAATATGAAAAGTCGGAGTGTTTTTACATCCACACCCCTAGCCGCATAAATGAGCCGCCCATTTAAGGGGACGAGGATTTAGATCCAAACCACACCTTCTCCCCTTCGCGAGTGTTCATCAGAGCGCATCCGACAAAGGTCCATTCCACCATGGCCAGCCGTCGCAACTCCTCCTTTCGCCCTTCCAGCCCTCAGCCTGGATATTGGGAGAGATGCTCCATCCCGCATAGCGAGCTAGTGACGCTCCAGACCAAGGGATTTCTCCCCCCGGCCTATATGGTCCCGGTTCGAGCCAGTCTTGCCATCTATAATGGCGGAGAGCAAGCGGAGAGTGCCCCTAATCCCTCCAAAGGAGAGCGGGTATGCCTTGTCCCTTATTTAATAAGAGGGCTCGGATTTCCAATCCATCCATTTCTCCGGGGGCTCCTAGAGTTCTATGGCCTCCAGCTACACAATCTTATGCCTACCTCCGTATTGCATATCGCGGGCTTCATAGCCCTCTGCGAGCTGTTTTTGGGTGTTGAAGCTCATTTCGGGCTGTGGAAAGAGCTATTCTGCCTTGTGCCCCGTTCTCAGAAGGGGTCAATATATCAAGTGGGCGGAGCCAAAGTGTGGCGCATCGCCGGGACCGGATATCTACCCGGAACCCCAAAGAAGGCGTCCGAGGACTGGCCTTCGGAATGGTTTTACATAGAGGACATCCCACTGCCGGATCCTGTCCGGATCGGCCTCCCTGAGTTCGACAGTGCTCCACTAAAGAAGCACCTAAGTTGGCGTCCATGGAGCCCTCAGAGGGAAAGTGACAAGGACGTTCTTTACCTGATGGGCCGGATAAGATTGTTAGCTCATTCCGGACTGACCATGATCAGGGTCATGGCCGCATGCATGATGCGAGGGGTGCAACCGCTACAGTATAGAGGCCACCCCATGTGGGACTTCAACGGGGAGGACGACGCCACCCGCTACGGCCGTAAGGGTCCGGATTCGGCTGCGGCTCTAACAAAGACCTTGTCCGCTTTGTACAAGGGAGAAGAGGAGGAATTTCTCCGCGTCGACCCGCAGGGTGGATTTTCTATGTACAATCCCCCAAGCTGGGTAAGTGGTCACATTTACTTGCCCATCCGTTTTATATTCCCATTGTTAAATATTCAGTCTAACGACTTCAACGCAGGAACTACGCCAGGCTGTTAAAGAAATAAACAGCCCTCCTCCACAACCCGAGGACCCAGGACAGTCCCTCGACCCGGCCTCTCAAGAAGATCCGGACTTATCTGTGGAGCTGATTGATGGAGTGTTCCATCAATTGAGCAAGGACAACGCCTTGGTGGCCATTACGGCCGATTACCCAGGGCTAATCCCGGCCTCCTAGGTAACTGAGATCGAAGTCCCAGTACCCCGAATAGGGGTCCGCCCTCTCGTGTTTTCAGTTTCCTGATTACAACCGAGCTTTGCAGGGGAGGTTTTTGAGACAGGAGGCCGAACCTGCGGCGACAAGCCAACGAGGGGCCGCAGGGCCCCGTGGGCAGAAAAGAGGTGCAGTCCGGACCGAGGCGTCAGCACAAAGGTATGGTGCGCCCCCTCATCCCAGGTGTTATACCTTCAAGGCATATTAACACTCATGCTCTCTTCAGGACAAAGAGACCTTGCCGGACTATATCCAAAGAGGCTGCCAATCGCGCCTCCACCAGCCAGGCTCCAAAGCCTTGTCCGGAGGCGGAGGCGAACACAAGGCGCGCACCGGACGCTCCTCCGACGGAGGATGTGGACAGGTTGTCTGCCACCAACTCTGAGGTGGAGAGTGCCATGAACCACAGGCGTCGCCGGACAATTCTTCGCGACGCTTGTTTCTCCCAAGAGGCATTAGATGCCTTCAATTCGGGAGATGCGTACCTCCGTGCCACTCAAAATGGTCTAGCTAGAGCCACAGAGCAATATGTAAAAGACATACGGGTAAGAAAATTTTGGTAATTATATATATATACCAATAGCCCCCGAGACTTGAAACAGTTAGAATAACTGATTTAAGGATCATTTGTTATGCAGGTTCTTACAGAAAAGAATTCCCTACTGTCCTAGGAGCTGGAAGAGTGCAAAGCCCAACTTGAGGCCGCACTAGCCGCGGCAGGGGAGCCCAAGGAGACCCCCTCTGGTAATATACAGTTCGAAAGATAAGTATTTTGCGAAGCACGGCATGGGTGCGAATCTGACAAATGAAATTGCAGATGGCGCCGGATTGAATCCGGAAAGGCAACAACTCCTACGCCAGCTGAAGGCTGGTGAGAAGGTGCTGACAAAGGTGAGGCGGGAGAAGAACGATCTCCAAGATGCCAACACCAAGCTGGGCGTCGACCTGAAAGATGTTCGTGCCCAGCTGTCAGACTCCGTTAAGGAGAATCAGCGGCTTCGGCGCGGCATATTTAGTAAGTGCTTAAACGAACCTTTGAAAAAAAGTTCGGCGGGGAAGTCGACTAACAGAGTAATGTCTGTAGGTGTGCTAACAGGTCGTCCTGCAGAGGAGATGCCCGGTTCTACGGGTGACCTTCTTCCCGAGCTCTCGCAACTGCTCGAGCGAGTTCGGCAGGCGATGCAAGGCATCGCCCGGGCCTTGTGGCCATCCATCTCCATGCCCGAAGGTCTTGGAGAGCTTGCGAAGAAGCTAAAGGGAGCACGGCGGCGCTTCCGATTGTGGAAGATATTGGCCTGCCATCAAGGCGCTAGGGAGGCCTGGGCCATGGTGAAGACGCGGTACACAAAGGCTGACCCCAACCACATGGCCGAGGTCGGTCCTGTGGGGCCCGATGGGAAGGAGATCCCTGTAAGCTTAGTATACGGCCAAGTAGAATTGGCCGCAAAGTATTCCCAGCAGGACTGTAAATTAGATGGCCTGTTAGATGGTATTGAAGAGGAATACAATCAGTCAGAATGACTATGTAATTTAATTGACATTTATAATGCCTTCTAGCCGGATTGTAGATCGTTTGTCATGGCTGACCTTTTTGCTTCAGCCTCGGGACCTGACGGTCCGGAGTGTGTCCGAATTCCCATGCGGTTATATAAGAACCGGGGAATGCATGGAGACCAGGCATAGGGGTCATTAGTGCGTGAACAGACAAGTGCCCGACTAGTTATGTTATATTACATGGTTAGTAAGAAACATCTTCCAGGGAGAATAGTTCCGTTAGGGGTTCCTTTCCCTGGGAGGCATGCCCTAAAGTGCATTCCCATTCTGCGAAAAAGACGCGGGAAAAAGCATCTGGGGGCGCATAAATAAATAAGTGAAAAGATCATCTTTTAGGTCACCGACCGAATATTCCCTTAAAAACGCTAGCTTTCGGCTTCACCCAGTCTGAGGTACACATCCGGCTGATCCGGCAGTAACAATCGCAGAGGTGCTCCCTTTACCGCCTAGCTGAATAATCGGGAACGTAGGGGTAAGCACAGGAGCCAGGCAACCCAGCTTGGCCAAAACTTAAGTCATATCGATGCATATAATGGTGAAATAAAAGGTACATGCGGAAGTGTAACACATGTGTTGGGCATGAAGCCCGTATAATAAGCTTCTATTAAAAAAAGCCCCTAGGTTTAATGAGTGCGAATAGCACGTCATTTGATGAGCCTTTAAAGGCTATAAGAGAAAGGAAGGGGAGAAGGAGAGAAATGTAAGACAGACAGTATATAAAAAATGGACAGAGGAAGGAGATAAACATAGAGTCCAGCGCTAGGCATAGAATCTTTGGAGACGGGCTGCGTTCCATGGGATCGGCTCGAGTTGGTTATCCGATGCATCTCGCAGGCGGTACGCTCCACCAGTCAGGACTTGGTCAATTATGAAGGGACCTTCCCACTTGGGCTTGAGTTTGTCCTTTTTCTTGTCCGGCAGGCGTAGAACTAATTCGCCAACGCTGTAATTTTTGGCCCGTACTTCTCTGCTTTGGTATCTTCGAGCCTGCTGTTGATAGAATGCGGAACGGGCTTTTGCCACGTCACGCTCCTCCTCCAATGCGTCCAAACTGTCCTGCCGATCGAGCTCGGCTTCTCTTTCTTCGTACATGCGCACTCGAGGTGAGTCATGAATTATGTCGCAAGGCAAAACTGCCTCTGCGCTGTACACCATAAAGAATGGTGTGTATCCGGTGGTGCGATTCGGCGTGGTCCGCGGCCCCCAGAGTACGGAGTCGAGCCCCTCTACCCAGTGCATGTTAGATTCCTTGAGGGACCGCACTAATCTAGGTTTGATGCCGCTCATGATAAGACCATTTGCACGTTCGACCTGGCCGTTAGTTTGTGGGTGATAGACGGAAGCATAATTGAGCTTGATGCCCATGTTTTTGCACCAGAGTTTTACCTCGTCGGCCGTAAAGTTTGTGCCGTTATCAGTGATGATGCTGTGGGGGACGCCGTAACGGTGTACAACCCCGGATATAAAGTCTATCACCGGTCCGGATTCGGCCGTCTTAACAGGCTTGGCTTCTATCCATTTGGTGAACTTATCCACCATGACCAGTAAGTATTTTTGCTTGTGGGTTCCGCCTTTAAGGGGTCCAACCATGTCAAGCCCCCAGACCGCGAAGGGCCAAGTGATGGGGATAGTTTGGAGGGCGGTGGGTGGCATATGGCTTTGGTTTGCAAAGAGCTGGCAACCGACGCATTGTTGGACTAAGTCCTGGGCGTCTGCCCGGGCCGTCGGCCAATAAAAGCCTGTACGGAAGGCCTTGCTTACAAGGGACCGAGCTGCAGCGTGATGACCGCCGAGTCCGGCATGAATTTCAGCCAGGAGGTTCCGCCCTTCCTCTTCGGAGATGCACCTTTGAAGGGCTCCGGTAGTGCTTTTCTTATAAAGCTCTCCCTCGTGGACTTTGTAGGCTTTGGATCGCCGCACTATGCAGCATGCCTCATTTTGGTCCTCGGGGAGTTCCTGCCTAGTAAGGTAGGCGAGGAATGGTTCTGTCCACGGGGTGATGACGGCCATTATTACGTGGGCTGAAGGTGTTATTTCATTGGCAGAGCCTCCGATTGTGACAGAATGTTCGGTGTCGGGCAGTGCGGTTGGGTCCGGGCTGTTATTGTTCGGCTCCCCTTCCCATACTATAGATGGCTTGAACAACCTTTCCAAGAAGATGTTGGGGGGGGGGACTACATCGCGTTTTGCGCCGATGCGTGCTAGGACATCTGCCGCCTGATTATTTTCCCGGGCTATATGGTGAAATTCAAGCCCTTCGAACCGAGCTGACATTTTTAGGACAGCATTGCGGTAAGCTGCCATTTTTGGATCCTTGGCATTGAAGTCTCCATTTATTTGGGATATTGCGAGGTTCGAGTCCCCGCGCACCTCTAGGCGTTGAATGCCCATGGATACTGCCATCCAGAGACCATGTAAAAGGGCCTCATATTCGGCTGCATTGTTGGAGTCTGTGTACATAATCTGGAGTACATATTGAACTGTGTCTCCTGTGGGGGACGTCAAAACGACGCCAGCCCCTAGTCCGGCCAACATCTTGGAGCCGTCGAAATGCATGATCCAATTTGAATATGTGCCGTACTCTTTAGGGAGTTCGGCCTCCGTCCATTCTGCGACGAAGTCAGCCAAAACTTGCGACTTGATGGCTCGTCGTGGCTTATAAGTTATGTTGAACGGGAGGAGCTCAATGGCCCATTTTGCAATCCGGCCCGTTGCGTCACGATTGTTTATAATATCGTTAAGTGGTACTTCCGAGGCTACTGTTATTGAACACTCTTGAAAGTAGTGTCATAGCTTCCGGGATGCCATGAATACCGCGTACGCAATCTTTTGATAATGCAGGTACCGTGATTTGCACGGAGTGAGGACAGTGGACACATAATAGACCGGCTTTTGAAGGGGGAATTTGTGTCCGTCCATTTCTTGTTCGACGACGAGCACTGCGCTTACAACCTGATGTGTTGCTGCAATGTACAATAGCATTAGTTCACGAATGTTTGGCGCGGCCAGGACTGGGTTTGTTGCCAATATGGCTTTTATTTCGTCGAGTCCGGCCGTGGCTGCATCCGTCCATTCGAAGTGTTCGGTGTGCCGAAGGAGGCGGTAAAGGGGTAGGGCCTTTTCTCCCAAGCGGGAGATAAAGCGGCTTAGAGCCGCCACGCATCCGGTTAACTTTTGTATTTGTTTGAGGTCCTTTGGGATATCCAATTGTGACAGAGCTCGGATCTTGGCTGGATTTGCTTGAATTCCTCTACCGGATACAATGAAGCCCAAGAGCTTTCCGGCTGGAACGCCGAAAACGCATTTTTCCGGGTTGAGCTTGATGTCGTATGTTCGGAGGTTATCAAATGTGAGCCTCAAGTCGCCTACTAGAGATTCGACATGTCTTGTTTTGACGACCACATCATCTACATATGCCTCCACTGTTTTTCCGATCTGGTTTGCCAGACATGTCTAAGTCATACGCTGATATGTTGCGCCGGCGTTTTTGAGCCTGAAGGGCATTGTGTTGAAGCAGAATGGGCTGTATGGTGTGATAAATGCTGTTGCGGCTTGGTCTGATTCTGCCATCTTGATTTGATGGTAGCCGGAATATGCGTCGAGGAAACACAACGAATCGTGTCTTGCGGTAGCATCGATAATTTGATTGATGCGGGGGAGGGGGAAGGGATCCTTTGGGCAAGCCTTGTTAAGGTCTTTAAAATCAACGCACAGGCGCCAGGATTTGTCCTTCTTTGGTACCATCACCAGGTTTGCTAGCCAGCCCGGATGTTTTATATCTCTAATGAATCCAGCCTCCAATAGCTTTGCTAGCTCCTCTCCCATGGCCTGTCTCTTAGGTTCGGAAAAACACTGAAGAGCTTGTTTGACAGGTTTGAATCCTTTTAGGATATTTAAGTTGTGCTCGGCCAGCCTGCATGGGATTCCTGGCATTTCTAAAGGGTGCCAGGCGAAAATGTCCCAGTTCTCTCGTAGGAACTCTCGCAGTGCGGCGTCTACATCATGGTTTAACTGTGCCCCGATGGACGCTGTTTTATTGGGGTCCGTTGGATGGACCTGGAATTTGACTATTTCGTCCGCCGGTTTAAAGGAGGTGGACTTGGATCTTTTGTCGAGTACCACATCGTCCCTATTCACCGTGGAGCGCAGCGCAGTCAGTTCCTCAGCCGCTAGGGCTTCGGATAGTGCCTCGAGGGCCAGTGCGGCTGTCTTGTTTTCGGCGTGGAGTGCTATGTCCGGATCACTAGCGAGAGTGATGATCCCGTTAGGCCTGGGCATCTTGAGCTTCATGTACCCGTAATGGGGTATTGCTTGGAAGATTGTAAACGCTTCCCGCCCTAGTAGAGCGTGATAACCGCTGCTGAACGGAGCCACATGGAATGTGACCTCTTCGGACCTGTAATTATCCGGCGTGCCGAACACCACATCTAGTGTGATTTTTCCTGTACAGCGTGCTTCCCGACTGGGGATTATTCCTCTAAAGGTTGTGCTGCTTCGCTCAATGCGGTTCAAGTCTATTTCCATTTTTTGAAGGGTTTCCTCATAAATGAGGTTCAATCCGCTGCCGCCGTCCATGAGTACTTTGGTAAGACGAAAGTCGTCCACTATTGGACTATGGACCAATGCGGCTGGTGCTCGGGCTGTTTGGAATTTAGGTTCATCACTGGCGTTAAAGGTAATAGCCGTGTCACTCCATGGGTTTATTGTTGCTACTTGGTAGACTTCGGCAAGGCTGTAGAGTGTCCTTTTTCGCATATTATTTGATGCGAAAGTCTCGAAGACTGTTAATACCGTATTGGTGTCTCTGGGGTGGCTTTTTGTGGCCTCCGGAATTAGGAGATCTTCGCCAATTTTGGCCACCTGCCAGAGTATCCAACATGCTCTAAGGCTGTGAGTTGGTGTGGCGTCCTCTGTACTGTGAATTTTACAGGGTCCATCAAGCCATCCTTCCAGTACGGTTCCATGCCCTGTAGAGGGTTTTTGCTTTTTGGTGTTTGACCCGGGTGTCTGGCGATGATGCACCCTTTTATTTCGGACTGGGTTTGTATTCAGGGCCGGATCGTCCCAAAATTTTATTTCGGTTTTCCAGGCGCTTTCCATCACATAGTACTTTCGTACAATGGACGCCAAGTCAGCGAAGCGTGTAATATCACGGCGACTTATGGCGTTGAGGATTCCCTTGTCCGTGCAATTATTGCAGAAGATTGAGATTGCGTCTTCCTCGCGGCAGTCCCTTATCCTGTTCCTAACCAGGAGGAATCTGGCCCAGTAATGATGTACTGTTTCTTCGGGCTCTTGCCTGATTTGGGATAGATCGCTTATGTTCGGGTGGGTGGGTGGAATTAAATCCGAAGCCTCACCCAATCTGAGGCTCAGAGGCCGAGGAATTTCCGAACTCAAAAATTTGGATTCCTGGATGTTGTCCAATGAATCCAGCCCGTCGCCTGACTCTAAGTTCAGGTCTTGAGTGATATCCTCCCCTCCGCGGGTATCCGACTTGGAGGGATTGGGAATCCGGACGTAGCTAGTCCTTAAGATAGATGAAGGGTCGCTGCACTGTCCCTCTACCATGGTAACGTGATGGGTGACTTGGGGAGAGTTAATCTCTCTCAGATCGGGTTTAGGCCCAATCTGGTCGTAATCCGTAGCGACTCCCAGGGAGGCGATGCGATCCAAGAGCTCGTTTATGGAGGAGATCTCCATTGGATCTAACTGCTTGGCGAGTTCCGAGCTGACATGAAGATTGTTTTCGATGGCTCGAGAGGTCATCGTCGGCGCAGAAGCCGAACAGGCGGTCATAAGAAAACCACCTAGCCAGAGGGTTTGGCCGACAGCCAAAGCTCCCTTAGCAACGGCGCCATCTTTAAAGACGGGGCGAGGCATCCTTCCTGATGGCGACGACACAGAGGAACTCTCAATGAAAGCACCAATGTCGGTGTCAAAACCGGCGGATCTCGGGTAGGGGGTCCCAAACTGTGCGTCTAGGCCGGATGGTAATAGGAGGCAAGGGACACGAAGTTTTACCCAGGTTCGGGCCCTCTTGATGGAGGTAAAACCCTATGTCCTGCTTGATTAATATTGATGATATGGGTAGTACAAGAGTAGATCTACCACGAGATCGGAGAGGCTAAACCCTAGAAGCTAGCCTATGGTATGATTGTTGTTTTGTATGTTGTCCTACGGACTAAAACCCTCTGGTTTATATAGACACTGGAGAGGGTTAGGGTTAGGGTTACACAAAGTCGGTTACAATGGTAGGAGATCCACATATCCATATCGCCAAGCTTGCCTTCCACGCCAAGGAAAGTCCCTTCCGGACACGGGACGAAGTCTTCAATCTTGTATCTTCATAGTCCAGGAGTCCGGCTGAAGGTATAGTCCGGCTATCCGAACACCCCCTAATCCAGGACTCCCTCACCGCCCATATTAAACAGCGGCTCGGGCACCATTAATGGAGAGGAAGGCAGGCGCCCATGGAAGTCAAAGGTCTCGCTTCCTAGTGAGCCTGTAGAGTGACAACTCGCACGCTTCCCGATGAGCCTGTGCATTGGAGGACAACTTGAATGCCTCTCGGTCAGCCCGTGCACCGGACTCCGCTCGCACGCCTCCCGTTCAGTCAAGCAGCTGTCCGCACGACACCTCCTATAGCCATTAAAACCAAGACACGTGGCATCACGTGAATGGTTAACAGAACACACACGATTTGAATTATACAAACGTTTGGGATATTAAAGTGGCAGCTATTTTTGCAAAATGCCTTTGTTGGATGTTATTCAAGTGCGCCTTCTCTCAAAATGGACACAAAAAGTACCACAACATGTCGGGTGCCATTCCATGACAGCATGCCAAGTTTCATGAATTTCAGACGACTTTTGGATTTACTAGAATTTAAAAACAAAGTATCTCAACGTTTTTCCAACAATCAACAGTGCCCTGTTGTTTGAAATTCATTCCCAATTCTTGCATGGGACCTAAGCATGCACCCAAGGACACAGATTTGATTTTTCAACCAATTTATATGAACTGGAGCATGTGCATGTAGTTCAAATTTGAATTATGCACATAAAATGCCTAGAAAACCCAGTTAATGTATAAAAATGTCCGAACGAACCCCGAAAAAAAATCCCAAAATTTATCACAACACTCGTGTTGTTCTATGTTGACACTAGAAAAAAATTGAAAGCAACGGGAGGAAACGGATATTGTTTCGTCCCCAAAGGTGGCACGCTCCCTACCGAAACCATCAGGCTTGTTGTGAGAAGCTCTGGTTTGTGAGAAGCTTATACCCAAACCTGCCCCAAATGAGACAAAAATTTTACCATGACATGTTGATGCCACTCCATGATAACATGCTAAGTTTCATGAATTTCAGACAAGTTTTGGATTTACTAGAATTTAAAAACAAAGTATCTCAACGTTTTACCGGCAATCAATAGTGCCCTGGTGTTTGAAATTCATTTCCATTTCTTGCATGGGACCTAAGCATGCAACCAAGGACACATATTTGAATTTTTAACCAATTTATTTGCATTAGAGCATGTGCCTATAGTTCAAATTTGAATTATGCACATAAATGCATAAAAAACTCAGTTAATGTATACAAATGTCCAAACGAGCCCCGACAAATTCCTAAAATTAACACAATACTCATGTTGTTCTATGTTGACACTAGAAAAAAAATTGAAATCAAGAAGAGGCAACGGATATCGTTTCGTCCAGACAGGTGAAACTTTCCCTACCATAACCATGAGGCTTGTTGTGAGAAGCTCTGGTTTGTGAGAAGCTTATATACCCCAACCTGCCCCAAATGGGACAATATTTTTACCACTACATGATGATGCCGTTCCATGCTAGCATGTCAAGTTTCATAAATTTTAGACACGTTTTTGATTTACTAGAATTTAAAAACCATGTATCTTAATGTTAGCGGTGGCGAGTTGTCGGGAGACTATCTTGACTTGATCCTCCCCGGCAACGATGCCAGAAATTCCTTTTGATGTCTACTAGACTACATCAATATTTCCCCAAAGAGGAAGGGATGATGCAGCACAATGACGGTAGGTATTTCCCTCAGTGATGAGACCAAGGTTATCGAACCAGTAGGAGAACCAAGCAACACTACGTAAACAACACCTGCACACAAATAACAAATACTCGCAACCCGACGTATTAAAGGGGTTGTCAATCCCTTTCAGGTAACGGCGCCAGAAATTGGCAAACAGACATGAGAAAGTTGTAACAAATTGATAGATAGATCTCGCGGGAATGCGAGATAAAATAAATTGCAGCGAGGTATTTTTGTATTTTTGGTTTAATAGATCTGAAAATAAAAGCAAATAAAATAGATCACAAAGGCAAATATAATAAGAAAGAGACCCCGGGGCCGTAGATTTCAGTAGTGGCTTCTCTCGAGAAAAATAGCAAACGGTGGGTAAACGAATTACTTTTGGGCAATTGATAGAACTTCAAATAATCATGACGATATCCAGGCAATGATCATTATATAGGCATCACGTCCAAGATTAGTAGACCGACTCCTGCCTGCATCTACTACTATTACTCCACACATCGACCGCTATCCAACATGCATCTAGTGTACTAAGTTCATGGAAAAATGGAGTAATGCAATAAGAACGATGACATGATGTAGACAAGATCTATTTATGTAGAAATAGACCCCATATTGTTATCCTTAATAGCAACGGTACATACGTATTGGTTCCCCTTCTGTCACTGGGATCAAGCACCGTAAGATCGAACCCATCACAAAGCACCTCTTCCCATTGCAATATAAATAGATCAAGTTAGCCAAAAAAAACCCAAATATCGGAGAAGAAATACATGGCTATAAGCAATCATGCATATAAGAGATCAAAGAAGACTCAAATAGCTTTCATGGATAAAAGGATAGATCTAATCATAAACTCAAAGTTCATCGGATCCCAACAAACACACCACAAAAAGAGTTACATCATATGGATCTCCAAGAGACCATTGTATTGATAATCAAAAGAGAGAGAGAGAGAGGAAGCCATCTAGCTACTAACTACGGACCCGTAGGTCTACAAAGAACTACTCACGCATCATCGGAGAGGCACCAATGGACATGATGAACCCCTCCGTGATGGTGTCTAGATTGGATCTGGTAGTTCTGGAACTAGCGGCGGCTAGAATTGATTTTCGTCAACTCCCCTAGGGTTTCTGGAATATTGGGGTATTCATAGAGTAAAGAGGCGATTCGGGAGGCAACCGAGGTGGGCACAACCCACCAGGGCGCGCCTGGGCCTCCAGGCGTGCCCTGGTGCGTTGTGCTCCCCACAGAGCACCCCTAGGTGCTTCTCTGGCCCATTGGTGTCTTCTGGTCCAAAATAATCCACGAAAAGTTTCGCTGCGTTTGGACTCCGTTTGTATTGATTTCCTGCGATGTAAAAACATGCAAAAAACAACAACTGGCACTTGGCACTATGTCAATAGGTTAGTACCAAAAATGATATAAAATGATTATAAAACATCCAAGAATGATAATATAACAACATGGAACAATAAAAAATTATTGATACATTGGAGACGTATCAGCATCCCCAAGCTTAATTCCTGCTCATCCTCGAGTAGGTAAATGATAAAAACATAATTTTTGATGTGGAATGCTGCCTAACATGCCATCTCATATTCTTTTCTTTATAGCATGGACATTTGGATTTTTATATGGTTCAAAGCAATAGTCTAGTTTTGACACGAGACTTAAATACTCAAGCATATCAACAAGCAACCGTGTCTTTCAAAATATCAACGATAAAATAAGTTATCCCTAGCCCATCATGCTCAATCATTGATCCATTCATGAAACACACTCGCATATTAGCTACACCCAATGCTCAAGTACGATCATAGTGCCCCTAGTTGGTGCTTTATAAGAGAATATGGAGACTCAAATTAAAAATAAAAATTGCATAAAGTAAAAGATGGTCCATTCTCAGAGGGAAGTAGGGATTTGTAGAGGTGCCAGAGCTCAAAGCGAAAAACATAGAGATAAAAACATTTTGGGAGGCATGCTTTTCCTGTCAACGAGAACGATCAAGAAGTTCCCAATACTTTCCATGCTAGATATATCATAGGCGGTTCCCAAACAGAAATTAAAGTTTATTCATTTTTCAACCATACTTTCACTTTCCATGGCTAACCATATCCATGGGTGCCTTCCATACCAACACTTTCCAAGGAATTTATTATTTGACAGCATAATGTAAATTCGTCCCTCTGCACCGTCGAGCTGCCATCCACAATCAGATCACCGTGCTGCTTCATGAGTCTTAGCTGTTCACCACCGAGGTCAGTGATCATCCCTTTGGGATTGGAATATTTGGATTTGTTGACTCATTCATGAGAGAGACGGTTGTTGCCACTCCTATTGAGTTGGAGGAAGAGGATCTGCTGATTTCATTTGTTCCCCACAATGAGGCACTCAATAGACGCACCACCTCGTTTGGGCCAGAAGTTTGGTTGATGTTTTTTGGTTTTCCTTATGATTATCAAACTGACTACTACATCAACAAGGCTCTGGGGGTTATGGTTCTTTGGTTTCCTGGTACAACCCGAGGCAGGATCGTAGGTTCGTGCTGCTCAAAGCTAGGGTGATCCGTGTCCGTTTAATCCCAAAAAGCTTCATTGTCTGGCAATTGGGAGGCGCCCAGGACTGCTGGACGGTTCAGCCAACCATTCTACGTAGCAACGATTGGAATGGCCTCTTACCTGAGGTGTTGCTGCCAGGGGAGGAACCGTCGCCTCCAGATGGTAACCCTCACCCTCAATTTGGGCCTGATTTCACCGCGAAACAGTTGTACCAGCAACAGGTACACAACTGGCTCGTTCAAAATGGTGCACCACCCGCGGGCAACAATGCAGGTCAGGGTGCAGCCCAGGATGCCCAAGATCATGGTGGTTGGGGTCACGGGCCTCCTCCACAACCTGTGCAGCTTCCTGCAATGCCACCTCATCTTGTCAACTACCAAGCATGGCTTGCGGCTCAGGGCCTGACTGTTCAACATGGCCTAGTTCCTGAAGATAATACCACAGATAACGCTTTTCAGTCCTGTAATGATTCTATAACTGTGTCTGACAATTCTAGGTCCTCCCAGTCTGAATTGGATGTGCTGCCCGCTCTGGATGTTGCTGTGGTCAGTCAGGTTGTCATCCCTAAATCTTTGTCTGTCACTGTGGATATCCACTCCCAAGGGATCCATTTTGGTTTGTCTGCTCAAGGGGATGAGTTGCTTTCCATCTTACTGAACGATCTAGTCCCTCGACAGCTTCTCAACACCTTCATTTTCCAAGCTCTGCGACTAGTCATTGCTTCCATTGGACCTTGGAGAGAGGGATATGGCATGAGGAATGTTGTGTCTGAAATTACTGTCAGAGTTTCTGTTGACTCAGCAGGTATCAACTTTTCTCAGGCTCATGCTGTCAATGCAACTCCACCCATTGCCTCGTCGGTGGTCATTGAAGAAATTGCTGAAGATGTTGTAAGGCCTAGCACTGGTGTGCTTCAGCAAGTCTCTGAACCCTTGCTTCCTATCATGGTGGCCCCTCCAGCTCCTCAGGTGGCTCGGGCAAGGCGTCCCAGGGCAGCTGCTCCAGTCTCTACCAATGAAGTCAGGTGCAGTCAGCGCTCAAACAAGTATAATGGTTTCAAATCTCATGCTGTCAAGGACACTCGCGCGTCTCCATCCAAGGTAAAGCCTCGTGTTATGCCCTCCATTGGTTCTTCTAGCTCTGCTCCTCAAATGGATGATGGCATTCCTCCTCCAACCACTGTCTCCACACTGCAAGCAATTGGTATCAACCATTGTGCGATCCCTAGAGAAGAACTTACTTCTGAAGCTCTACTGGATGCACCTTCGGTTGCTCCCGAACCTGAAGAACTGCAGGGAGACGCAACCTCTTCCACCTTGGAGTGATTCCACCTGCCATCATGCCCCCTCTATGATGCTGGAATGTGCTATCATGGAACGTCAGAGGTTTAAACTCCGAGAAGTAACAGTTAGCCCTTAATAATGCGATCATCTCCAGTGGCTACGCGGTCGTTTGTTTGCAGGAGACCAAAATGCTTGATGTCTCTTTTGTGTTTATTAAAACATGCTTTCCTAAACAATTTGATCATTTTGCTTTTGTTCCCTCACGCGGTGCCTCTGGAGGCCTTCTTACGGTGTGGAAAAGTGCTTTATTCTCGGGTACCGTTATATCCTCTGATGTGTTTGCATTAGCCGTCAGTTTCGTCGGCACACAATCCTCTCAATTTTGGTCGCTTGCCAATGTTTATGGCCCTTGCTCAGGGGATGATCGGGATGCGTTCACCAACTGGCTCTATGATGTTCAAATTCCTAATGGACAAGATTGGCTATTGATCAGTGACTTCAATTATATGCGTGCTCCAGATAACCGTAACAAGCCAGGGGGAACTTAAATGACATGATTACCTTCAATGACATCATACACAAGCAACAACTTATTGAACTCCCAATGCAAGGTCGATCTTACACATGGAGTAACATGCAACATGACCCACTACTTGAGCAAATCGACTGGTTCCTTACTTCCCTTCACTAGACTAATACGTACCCTAAAACCCTGGTTAAACCACTTGGCAAACCTGTCTCCGACCATATTCCGTGCGTGGTTACCATTGAAACCAAAATCCCTCATAGCAAACTCTTCCGCTTCGAATCCTATTGGATCTTGCACCCAGGGTTCATGGACGTAGTACAAGAGGTTTGGAACAAGCCAGTTTTCAACAAATATGTGGCTACCACACTTTCTCACAAGTTTAAGGCTCTCCGGCATGCACTAAAGATTTGGAGTAGACACATATTGCGGCTTTCTATTGCGATCAGCAATTGTAATGCAGTCCTGGCAGATTTGGACGAGTTAGAAAACAAAAGATGCCTCACAATTCCTGAATCAAACTTCAGAAACATCCTTAAAGCTCATCTGCTCAAGTTGCTTAAATATTAGAAGCTATATTGGAAAAAGCATTGCACCATTCGTTGGATCAAGTTTGGCAACGAGAATACCAAGTTTTTTCAAGCTATTGCTACAGAGAAGTTTCGTAAGAATAACATTGCTTCGTTCCGCACCAAGGGTGACAATTTGGTTGAAGATCACCCTGGAAAAGAAGCCCTCCTCCACTCCACATATAAAACCAGGTTGGGCACCACTGCATCATGTGACATGAAGTTTGATTTGCCCTTGATTATTCAATGTGCAAGCAACCTTGATCTTCTCACTGAGCCATTCACTCCCAAAGAAATTGATGGAATTTTCAAAGAAATGCCTCCGGACCGTGCTCCTGGACCCGATGGCTTCAGTGGGGATTTTCTCAAAGCTTGTTGGCCCATTGTCAAGCATGATTTTTATTCGCTTTGCACACAATTCTACGAAGGAAATCTTGACATCACCAGCATCAACGCTGGTTTCATTACGCTAACCCCAAAGGTTAACTCGCCAGAGTTGGTCAATGATTACAGACCGATCACTCTGCTCAACTGTTGCCTGAAGCTGCTCACAATGTTACTTGCCAATCAGCTCCAATGTGTCATCCTTCAACTGGTTCATCGTAATCAATATGGATTTCTCAAAGGGCGCACCATCCAAGATTGTCTGGCATGGGCCTACCACTATATTCATCAGTGCCATGCATCTGGTCAGGAGATTATACTCCTCAAGCTTGACTTCGCTAAAGCATTCACCACCATTGCTCAAGAGCCCATGATCAATATAATGCGACATATGGGGTTTAACGATCATTGGATCTCATAGATTCAATGCCTCTTTTCTTCGGGCTGATCGTTCGTTCTTCTCAATGGAGTGCCCGACCGACAATTCCTCTGCAAATGCGGGGTTAGGCAAGGAGACCCGCTCTCCCCTCTGATCTTCGTCCTCGCAGCGGAATTACTCCAGGCTGCAGTTAATGACATATTCAGGCAGGGCAGAATTCACCTCCCCTTTCCTTGTAGAGGACAGACTGATTATCCGGTCCTACAATATGCTGGCGACACACTCATCGTCCTCCATGCATGCGTTCAGCAGGCCACGTTGGTCAAACAGATCCTATCCGACTATGCTTCCTCCATCGGGCTCAAGATTAATTTCCATAAATCCATGTTAATAGCGATCAACCTTGACTTGTATCCACGACTAATCTTGCCAGAGTTTTTGGGTGTGTAGTTGGTACAATGCCATTCACCTACCTTGGCCTCCCCCTTGGCACAACCAAGCCCTCTATACAAGAGCTCATGCCTTTGGTTTGCAGATTGGAGAGACAACTCACGTCCACCATTGCGATGATGTCGTACGGTGGCAAACTCTCCTGGCTGGATGCCTCTGTCACGTCCCTCCTGGTGTTTGCCATGTGCATGCTTAAATTCCCGCCCAAACTCATTGAGATCCTTGATAAAATTAGACGCATATGTCTTTGGACTAAGAAAACGGAGCAAGGTGACAAGTGTAACTCGTTGGCTGCGTGGGATGTGCTTTGTCGACCCAAGAAAAAGGGTGGACTAGGAGTGATCAACTTGAAGATTCACAATGAGGCCCTACTGCTAAAATTCTTGCACAAGTTCTTCAACAAGCAGGATATCCCGTGGGTTGATCTTATATGGGACAATCATTACGTTGACAAGATCCCACATGCAGTTGACCCGGTTGGCTCATTCCGGTGGAAGGACATCCTAAAACTCACCCCATCTATCAGGGGATATCACATGTTCAAGTGGTTGACGGCAAGGCGACTCTCTTTTGGAAAGATCTTTGGAAGGAGGAGATTCTTAAACTCTCTCACCCTCGTGCCTTCTCTTTTGCTATTCATGAAGACTTGTCCGTGGCAGATGCGATGGCGTGCATTGATTTGCATGAAACCTTTCACCTACCAGTCTCACCACAAGCGCTTGATGAGATCCAGGACGTGTATTCTTCCTCAACTTGGATTTCTCCATCTAACTAGCTCCAGGATGTTTGGCACTATTCTTGGGGCTCGGCGTGCTACGAACCAAAGAATTATTACAACAATTACTTTAGGGATGGGGAGGCGCACCCCGCGTTCAGCCAACTTTGGAAATCAAGGTGCACTATGAAAATCGAAGTGTTTGGCTGGCTCTTATTCCATGATAGACTCAACACACGCAACATGCTCAAAAGGAGGCATTACAATATTGGTGATAACTTCGATTGCATCCTTTGTGGCCAGCACATTGAGGAAATTGTCGATCATATGATCTTTACTTGCCCCATTAGTCAGAGCTGCTGGGCTAAACTTCACATTATTTGGGCATCCTTTGACTGCCGGCTCACTCTCCTTCAAGCCACAAAAGACACTTGGCCGAATCCCTTCTTTTTGGAAACATTTCTAACCGCGGCTTGGCGCATCTGGAAGGAGAGAAACAACAAACACTTAAGAGGGGTGGTTCCTAGTGTGGGGTGCTGGTTAAAACGCTTTAAAGAGGATCTACTACTACTTCAACATAGGGTTAAAGCAGCACATAGAGCTGCCCTCATCACTTTTTGTAATTCTATTGTATAGTTTACACTTACCACTCTATCTGGCCTTCTAACCACACGCTAGGTGTGGTTGCTCTTGTACCATTGGCTGATATGTCTATGTAAACACCCCATTTATATAGATATATGAAAATACAGTAGGGGTTTCCCCCTACTCTCAAGTTTGTCAAAAAAACATAAAGTAAATTCATTTTTCATTTCGGGACTGGGCATCCCTAATACCTTTGCCTTACTCTCGTGCAATGACAAGTGAATAAACACTCATCGTGAGAATAACATATCTAGCATGGAAATATATTAGTCACCCCCTACCGATTCATGAGCGGTATGAGCACACAAAAGAGAAATCTATTTTGAAAATTAGAGATGTCACATACAAATTTGCTTAGAACGGCACGAAAATACCGCACATAGGTAGGTATGGTGGACTCATGTGGGAAAACTGTTTTAAAGGATTTTGGATGCACAAGTAGTGATCATACTTAGTTCAAAATGAAGGCTAACAAAAGATTGAGAAGTGACCAACTAACAAACGAATAATATCATACGCGAGCATTAAGCATAATTAACACCGAATAATGCACCACAAGTAGGAAGTAATTTCATTGCATAACTATTGACTTTCGTGCTTGCATAGGGAATCAAAAACCTTAACACCAATATTCTTACTAATGCATAATTACTCATCAACATGACTCACATATCACATCATCATATCTCAAAACTATTACAAGGAATCAAGTTTATTTTGTCCAATGATCTTCATGAAAGTTTTTATTATATCCTTCTTGGATATCTACCACTTTGGGACTATTCATGTGTTGCTTTTGATAAGCTCAAACAAATATAAATGAAGATCATGAGCATAATATTTCTTTCTCTAAAATTAATTTAAGTGAAGCAAGAGAGAATTTATTAAAAAAATTACTAACTCTCAAATAAATCTAAGTGAATCAAGAGAGTATTTCTTCAAAAATACTAAAGCACAACGTGCCCAAAAAGATATAAGTGAAGCACGAGCAATTCCATAGTTCATAAAAATTTAAGTGAAGCATAGAGAGCAATTATAAAAAGTCATGGCATAATTTTGGGTCTCTCAAATAGGTGTGTCCAGCAAGGACTCAAGAGTTAAAACACAAAACAAAACAAGCAAAGACTCATATCATACAAGACGCTCCAAGCAAAACTCATAGTGTGTGACGAATAAAAATATAGCTCCGAGTAAAATACCGATGGTCGTTAGAAGAAAGAGGGGATGCCACTCGGGGCATCCCCAAGCTTAGTTGCTTGCTTCTATTTGGATAACAGCTTGGGATGCCATGTGCATCCCCAAGCATAGGCTATTCTTACTCCTTATTCCTTCATCCATCGTAACATCACCCAAAACTTGAAAACTTCAATCACACAAAACTCAACAAAACCTTCGTGAGATCCGTTAGTATAAGAAAGCAAATCACTACTATATGTACTGTTGCAACCCATTCATATTTTATGCTTGCATTATATCTACTGTATTCCAACTTTTCTATGGCAAAAAATCTTCAAAGAAATCCATAGAATCATCAAAACAAGCACACAACACAAAGAAAACAGAATCTGTCAAAAACAGAACAGTCTGGAGCAATCTGGATATATTTCGAATACTTCTGTAACTCCAAAAATTCTGAAAAATTAGGACAACCTGAGAAATTTTTATATTAATATTTTGCATAAAGAATTGGCATTTTATCACACTCCTATTTAAAATTAGAATTATTTTCGTGAGTGCAGAAGTTTCTGTTTTTCAGCAAGATCAAAACAACTATCACCCAAGATGATCCTAAAGGCTTTGCTTGGCACAAACACTAATTAAGACACAAAAAAGCATAATAGTAGAATAATTGTGCAAACACTCAAGAACATAAAGCAAAATACAAAAATAAATTTTATTCATTGGGTTGCCTCCCAACAAGCGATATCATTTCACGCCCCTAGCTAGGCATAAAGCAAGGATCTAAGTATTGTCATCTTTGTTTCTAGATCCGTAAGATGCCCTCGTGATTGATTGATATGGTGGCCTAATTCTTGTTCTAGGGAACTGTTCCATACCCTTTATTAATTGAAATTGAATTTAATATTGCCTTGTTTCATATCAATCACGGCACCAATAGTGCGTAAAAACGGTCTACCAAGAATAATGGACAAGACGGATTGCAATCAATATCAAGAACAATAAAATCTATGGGCACATAATTCCTATTTGCAAGAATAAGAACATCATTAATTCTTCCCATAGTATTTTTAATAGTAGAATCCACCAAGTACAAATTTAAAGAACATTCTTCAATATCGGTAAGACCAAGCACATCACATAAAGATTTCGGAATTATAGAAACACTAGCACCCAAGTCACACAAAGCAAAATACTCATAATTTTTAATTTTGACTTTGATAGTAGGTTCCCACTCATCATGCAATTTTCTAGGAATTGAAACTTCTAACTCCAATTTTTCTTCCAAAGCTTTCATCAAAGCATTAACAATATGTTTAGTAAAAGCTTTATTTTTTTCATAAGCTTGGGGGGAATTTATCATGGATTGCAACAAAGAAATACAATCAATCAAAGAGCAACTGTCATAATTAAAGTCTTTGTAATCCAAAAGAGTGGACACATCACTAGTTAAAGTTTTGACCTCTTCAAACCCACTTTTATCAATTTTCTCAACAAGATTTTCACCGTCCGAATTATCGGGACGCCTTCTAGCTAAAGTAGACTCTTCTTCAGTCCCTTTTTTATCAATCTTTATTTTACTGAACAAGGAATCAATAGAATAAACACCAATCATTTTAGGATCTTCATCACTTTTATGAAAGCAATCACTAAAAAACGCTTTTTCTAAAAATTCTCATCTAGCTCTAAGCATAGCGGTTCTTTTCTTACTTTCATCCATAGAAACATAAAGAGATTTAATTGATTACTCAACTTTAGGCAAAAAAAACATCTTGAGATTTTTTACATCATGAGAAATTCTATCAACACTTCTAGTCAAATCATCAATCTTATTCAACTTTTCTTCCATTGTAGCATTGAAAACTTTTTGAGTGTTGATAAATTCTTTAATATTGTTCTCAAGATCAGAGGTGTTCCTATTATTATTGTAAGAAGGATTACCATAATTATTAGAGGAATTACTAGGAAAAGGCCTAGGATTAAAATTACCTCTATAAGCATTGTTATTGAAATTGTTTTGTGAGATAAAATTCACATCTACGACATCACTATTTTGCTCAATCAAAGTAGAAAAGACACATCATTAAAATCAATAGGTGCACTTTTATTAGCAACCAATTTCATAAGAGCATCAACTTTTTCACACAAATAAGAATTTTTTTCAACCGAATTAACCTTTTTACAAGTAGGAGCTCTTTTGGTATGCCATTGTGAATAATTTGCCATAATATTATCAAGCAATTTGGGCGCTTCACCAAAAGTAATTTCCAAAAAAGTACCACCCGCGGCAGAATCTAAAAGATTACGAGAAACAAAATTCAACCCCGCATAAAAAAATTGTATGATCATCCAAAGATTTAACCCATGAGTTGGGCAATTCCTTAGCATCATTTTCATCCTTTCCCAAGATTGTGCAACATGCTCATGCTCAAGTTGCTTGAAATTCATGATCTGGGTTCTAAGGGAGATAATTTTTGCGGGCGGAAAATACTTAGTAATAAAAGAATCTTTGCACTTATTCCAAGAATCGATACTATGGCGAGGCAACGAAGAAAACCAAAATTTTGCATGATCTCGCAAAGAAAATGGAAATAATTTCGACCTCACAACATCATTGTCCACATCTTTTTTCTTTTGCATATCACATAATTCCACGAATGTGTTAATATGGGACGCGACATCCACATTAGGAGTACCAGAAAATTGATCTTTCATAACATGATTCAGCAAAGCGGTATTAATATCACAAGACTCCGCACTAGTGGCGGGAGGAGCAATCGGAGTGCCAATAAAATCATTGTTGTTGGTATTGGAGAAATCACACAACTTGGTCTTCTCTTGAGTCATTGTGACTACGCAACAAGATTGCACTCGAAAACATATCCGGCAAGAAAACGGCGAATGAAAAACAGGGCGAATAAAACGGTAAATTTTTGCGAAGTGGGGGAGAGGAAAACGAGAGGTGGCAAATAATGTAAATTGCAAGGAGATGAGATTTGTGATTAGGAACCTGGTAGATGTTGATGATGTCTCCCCGGCAACGGCGCCAGAAATTGGCGAGTTGTTGGGAGACTATCTTGACTTGATCCTCCCAGGCAATGGCGCCATAAATTCTTTTTGATGCCTATTGGACTACGTCGGTATTTCCCCAAAGAGGAAGGGATGATGCAGCACAGCGACGGTAGGTATTTCCCTCAGTGATGAGACCAAGGTTATCGAACTAGTAGGAGAACCAAGCAACACAACGTAAACAGCACCTGCACACAAATAACAAATACTCGCAACCCGACGTATTAGAGGGGTTGTCAAACCCTTTTAGGTAACGGCGCCAGAAATTGGCAAACAGATGTGAGAAAGTTGTAATAAATTGATTTATAGATCTCGCGGGAATGTGAGATAAAATAAATTGCAGTGAGGTATTTTGTATTTTTGGTTTAATAGATCTGAAAATAAAAGCAAATAAAATAGATCACAAAGGCAAATATAATAAGAAAGAGACCCGGGGGCCATAGATTCCACTAGTTGCTTCTCTCGAGAAAAGTAGCAAACGGTGGGTAAATGAATTACTGTTGGGAAATTGATAGAAATTCAAATAATCATGACGATATCTAGGCAATGATCATTATATAGGCATCACGTTCAAGATTAGTAGACCGACTCCTGCCTGCATCTACTACTATTACTCCACACATCGATCGCTATCCAGCATGCATCTAGTGTATTAAGTTCATGGAAAAATGGAGTAATGCAATAAGAACGATGACATGATGTAGACAAGATCTATTTATGTATAAATAGACCCCATCTTGTTATCCTTAATAGCAACGATACATACGTGTCGGTTCCCCTTTTGTCACTGGGATCAAGCACCGTAAGATCGAACCCATCACAAAGCACCTCTTCCCATTGCAACATAAATAGATCAAGTTTGCCAAACAAAACCCAAATATCGGAGAAGAAATACGAGGCTATAAGAAATCATGCATATAAGAGATCAAAGAAGACTCAAATAATTTTCATGGATAAAAAGATAGATCTGATTATAAACTCAAAGTTCATCGGATCCCCGCAAAAAGAGTTACATCATATGGATCTCCAAGAGACCATTGTATTGAGAATCAAAAGAGAGAGAGAGAGACGAAGCCATCTAGCTGCTAACTACGGACCCATAGGTCTACAATGAACTACTCATGCATCATCGGAGAGGCACCAATGGATATGATGAACCCCTCCGTGATGGTGTCTAGATTGGATCTGGTGGTTCTGGAACTTGTGGCGGCTTGAATTGATTTTTGTCGACTCCCCTAGGGTTTCTGGAATATTGGGGTATTTATAGTGTAAAGAGGTGGTTCGGGAGGCAATCGAGGTGGGCACAACCCACCAGGGCGCGCCTGGGCCTCCAGGCACACCCTAGTGGGTTGTGCTTTCCTCGGAGCACCCCCCAAGTGCTTCTCCGGCCCATTGATGTCTTCTGGTCCAAAAAAAGTCCACAAAAAATTTCGCTGTGTTTGAACTCCGTTTGGTATTGAGTTCCTGCAATGTAAAAAACATGCAAAAAACAGCAACTGGCACTTGGCACTATGTCAATAGGTTAGTACCAAAAAAGATATAAAATTACTATAAAATGATTATAAAACATTCAAGAATGATAATATAATAGCATGGAACAATCAAAAATTATAGATACGTTGGAGACGTATCAAGCGGCCGGGTGACGGTGGCAAGGTGTTTGACATTCATTCTCATTTATTGCATGGGACTTAAGCATGTAACCAAGGACACACATTCCAATTTTGAACCAATTTATAGGCACTGGAGCATGTGCATGTAGTTCAAATTTGAATTATGCACATGAATGCATAGAAAACTCAGTTAATGTATAAAAATGTCCAAGCGAACCCCGAAAAATCCCAAAAACTGACACAACACTCGTGTTGTTCTATGTTGACACGAGAAAAAAATTTGAAAGTAAGAAGAGGCAACAGATATTGTTTCGTCCCCCAAGGTGGCACGTTCCCTACCAAAACCAGCAGGCTTGTCATGAGAGAAGCTCTGGTTTGCGAGAAGCTTATACCCAAACCTGCCCCAAATGGGATAATATTTTTACCACGACATGTCGGTGCCGTTCCATAATATCATGTCAAGTTTCATGAATTTCAGACGAGTTTTCGATTTACTAGAATTTTAAAACCATGTATCTCAATGTTAGCGGCTGAGCGACAATGTCAAGGTGTTTGACATTCATTCTTATTTCTTGCATGTGACCTAAGCTTGCAACCAAGGACAAACATTTGAATTTGCAACCCATTTTTATGGACTGGAGCATGTGCATGTAGTTCAATTTTGAAGTATGCACATAAATGCCTCGAAAACTCAGTTAACATATAAAAATGTCCAAACGATCCCCAAAATTCATCCCCATTTCTTGCATGGAACATAAGCATAAACCCATGGACACATATATGATTTACAACCCATGTTGTTGCACCAGAGCATGTGCATGTAGTTTAATTTTGAATTGTGCGCCTAAAATGGCTAGAAAACCAATTTAATGTATAAAATGTTCAAACGAACCCTGAATAATTCCAATTCTTTTACGACACACATATAGATGCATGTTCACTGCAGATAAAAGTTCTAGCAATTCAAACACCATCCATTGCCATTGTGACCCCATTATGTAATTCAAATGAAGATGAAAAATCATGTAGATCCCACACATCACCAACCGTGTGAGATGCAGTACAAAATATACTGGAGCACCGTTTGATGACACTTTGCGCGCCAGTTTTTTCGCTGAAGCGATTCAGAATTTCCGGCTTCCGCGGAAATATCTACCTCCCCGCCCCCTCCCCCTTACCAAAAGCCACATTTCCCCTGTTTCCGCCTTCCTTTGCAAGTTGAAACCTTCACTCCTTGCTTACAGCGCCGTCGCCTCGCCGGCGATCCTCCTTCATGCTGCTCGGCCTCGCCTATCCAGGCAGGTAATCCACACCCGACCCCCATCCTCCTGCTCCTTCCACATCCCACATGCCCTAACCGCCGGCGCGACACCTTCCACCAAAATCACCGACCTCTCCACCAAATAAGCCCCGCCCTAAGCCATGGTGCACACAGTATAGCCAGGATCTTAAGGAGCATTTGGCAGCGAGAAGCAAATCGCGGCCGCACACACGGATGAGGTCACAATGGCTGCCATTCATGTCGACCCCCAGATCTTGGAGGAGCACCTCGCCGTCGAGGCCATCGTCGACGCCTTGTGCGCCGACGTCGTGACGCGGTTGGATGCTTTAAACTACAATTCGTGTCGTTTTCTCGAGGCCACCCTCGGTGCCTTCGACTAAGACTACGAGGTGTTTTCTCAGTGTGCATGTGCTTACCTCATCTCAAGAGCCAGCAGGTTGGTTCCCAGAGCGGCTCAGGCAACTCACCACTAGGACGAGGGCACCCACGATGCGGAGGCCTCGCCCTCTTCCATGTCCAAGGAGCCAATCGTCATCGATATCTCCGACAATGAGGAGTAGCTTGTCTTATCATCGATATCTCAGTTTGCTAGCTACTGCCTTTCCTTCACAAATTCTAGTGAATTGTGCTATCTACTTTTACCATTCAATATATTGCTCTAGTGTATATGTTCTATATGTCGTGCAATATGGTGCTCACTTATTAACTATTGGTTAATTATTTGTCGTGTTCAGTTAACAGTTTTGTTCAATTCTGCAAATGTGATGTTCAATTCTTCAGGGTGCAATTTTGTATTGTCTTCCATGTGAGAAATAAATTGATTTTTTTTACAAAATACATGAGAAACAAATACAATTGCTATATTTCCAAGTTGTTAAGCATGCTTGGTTTGGTTAACTGCCTGATCTTCTAGTATGTTATACAATGTGCAATGTGGTGCTCAGTTAACGTTTGGTTCATTTGTTGTGGTGTTTAGTTAATTGTTTGGTTCAATTCTGCAATGCGATGTTCAATTGTTGTGGCTGCATTCTGTTATTGTATACCATGTGAGAAATAAATCGAATTTGGCTGTACTAAATACATGAGAACCAAAAAATTTCTATATTTCCAAGTTGTTAAGCATGCTTGGTTTAGTTAACTGTCTGATCTTCTATTAGGAGTATGTTATATTGTGCAATGTGGTGCTTAGTTAACGTTTGGTTCATTTGTTGTGGTGTTTAGTTAACTGCTTGGTTCAATTCTGCAATGTGATGTTCAATTGTTGTGGATGCATTTTGTTATTGTATACCATGTGAGAAATAAATCGAATTTGGCTGTACTAAATACAACAACAACAAAGCCTTTAGTCCCAAACAAGTTGGGGTAGGCTAGAGGTGAAACCCATAAGATCTCGCAACCAACTCATGGCTCTGGCACATGGATAGCAAGCTTCCACGCACCCCTGTCCATAGCTAGCTCTTTGGTGATACTCCAATCCTTCAGGTCTCTCTTAACAGACTCCTCCCATGTCAAATTCGGTCTACCCCGCCCTCTCTTGACATTCTCCGCACGCTTTAGCCGTCCACTATGCACCGGAGCTTCTGGAGGCCTGCGCTGAATATGCCCAAACCATCTCAGACGATGTTGGACAAGCTTCTCTTCAATTGGTGCTACCCCAACTCTATCTCATATATCATCATTCCGGACTCGATCCTTCCTCGTGTGGCCACACATCCATCTCAACATACGCATCTCCACCACACCTGACTGTTGAACATGTCGCCTTTTAGTCGGCCAACACTCAGCGCCATACAACATTGCGGGTCGAACCGCCGTCCTGTAGAACTTGCCTTTTAGATTTTGTGGCACTCTCTTGTCACAGAGAATGCTAGAAGCTTGGCGCCACTTCATCCATCCGGCTTTGATTCGATGGTTCACATCTTCATCAATACCCCCATCCTCCTGCAGCATTGACCCCAAATACCGAAAGGTGTCCTTCTGAGGTACCACCTGGCCATCAAGGCTAACCTCCTCCTCACACCTAGTAGTACTGAAACCGCACATCATGTACTCGGTTTTAGTTCTACTAAGCCTAAACCCTTTCGATTCCAAGGTTTGTCTCCATAACTCTAACTTCCTATTTACCCCCGTCCGACTATCTTCAACTAGCACCACATCATCCGCAAAGGGCATACACCATGGGATATCTCCTTGTATATCCCTTGTGACTTCATCCATCACCAATGCAAAAAGATAAGGGCTCAAAGCTGACCCCTGATGCAGTCCTATCTTAATCGGGAAGTCATCAGTGTCGACATCACTTGTTCGAACACTTGTCACAACATTATCGTACATGTCCTTGATGAGGGTAATGTACTTTGCTGGGAATTTGTGTTTCTCCAAGACCCACCACATGACATTCCGCGGTATATTATTATAGGCCTTCTCCAAGTCAATGAACAACATATGCAAGTCCTTCCTTTGCTCCCTATATCTCTCCATAAGTTGTCGTACCAAGAAAATGGCTTCCATGGTCGACCTCCCAGGCATGAAACCAAACTGATTTTTGGTCACGCTTGTCATTCTTCTTAAGTGGTGCTTAATGACTCTCTCCCATAGCTTCATTGTATGGCTCGTCAGCTTAATTCCACGGTAATTAGTACAACTCTGAACATCCCCCTTGTTCTTGAAGATTGGTACTAATATACTCCGTCTCCATTCTTCTGGCATCTTGTTTGCCCGAAAAATGAGGTTGAAAAGCTTGGTTAGCCATACTATTGCTATGTCCCCGAGACCTTTCCACACCTCAATGGGGATACAATCAGGGCCCATCGCCTTGCCTCCTTTCATCCTTTTTAAAGCCTCCTTGACCTCAGACTCCTGGATTCGCCGCACAAAACGCATGCTGGTCTCATCAAAGGAGTCGTCCAGTTCAATGGTAGAACTCTCATTCTCCCCATTGAATAGCTTGTCGAAGTACTCCCGCCATCTATGCTTAATCTCCTCGTCTTTCACCAAGAGTTGTCCTGCTCCATCCTTGATGCATTTGACTTGGTCAATATCCCTCGTCTTCCTCTCTCGGATCTTGGCCATCTTATAGATGTCCCTTTCACCTTCCTTCGTGCCTAACCGTTGGTAGAGGTCCTCATATGCCCGACCCCTTGCTTCACCAACAGCTCGCTTTGCGGCCTTCTTCGCCATCTTGTACTTCTCTATGTTGTCTGCACTCCTATCCAGGTATAGGCGTTTGAAGCAATCTTTCTTCTCTTTAATCGCCTTCTGGACATCATCATTCCACCACCAGGTATCCTTATCTTCGCTTCTCCTTCCCCTGGACACTCCAAGCTCCTCCGAGGCCACCTTACGAATGCAAGTCGCCATCTTCGTCCACACATTGTTCGCATCTTCTCCTTCTTGATTCCTGATGCCATAGCCAAAGCCCCCGTGCGCCCCTTCAAAACCTATGTTAGATGTACCCACGTGGCCATTGAGGTCTCCTCCTATGAAGAGCTTCTCACCAATCGGTACACTCCTAACCATGTCTTCCAGGCCTTCCCAGAACTCCCTCTTGGTGTTCTCATTGTGGCCTACTTGCGGGGCATACGCGCTGATAACATTGAGAACCAAGTCCTCAACTACCAGCTTGACCAGGATAATCCGGTCCCCACGTCTCTTGACGTCTACCACTCCATACTTGAGGCTCTTGTTGATCAAGATGCCTACACCATTTCTGTTTGCAGCCGTCCCTGTGTACCACAGCTTGAAGCCGGTATCCTCCACCTCCTTCGCCTTCTGTCCTCTCCATTTGGTTTCTTGGACGCAAAGGATATCAACACCTCTCCTCACCGCTGCATCAACTAGCTCCCGAAGCTTCCCTGTCAGAGACCCTACGTTCCAGCTACCTAAGCGAATCATCCTAGGCTCGGCTAGCTTCCTTACCCTTCGCACTCGTCGAGTCAAATGCGAAGACCCTTGCCCATTTTCCACTACATCCGGGCGCCGATGTAGCGCGCCACTAAGGATGCGACGACCCGATCCTCGCTCACTTGCCACTGTATCCGAATCAAGATACAGCGCGCCACCTTGGGGGTGACGGCCCGGCCCTTGCCCATTTTCCACCACACCCGGGTTCCGATGTAGCGCGTCGCTGAGAGGGTTACGCCCCAACGAAAATCTTTTGGGTTTCATCTCCATAAGAGTGGCTGAGTTTTTACGTTGGCTCGCCAAGCCTATCACAACCCTCCTCCTTTACCCGGGCATGGGACTAGCTATGTTGAGACAACATAGGCGGAGTTTTGGCTATACTAAATACATGAGAAATAAATACAATTGATATATTTCCGAGTTGTTAAGCATGCTTGGTTTGGTTAACTGTCTGATCTTCTATTAGGAGTATGTTATATTGTGCAATGTGGTGCTCAGTTAATGTTTGGTTCATTTGTTGTGGTGTTTAGTTAACTGCTTGGTTCAATTCTACAATGTGATGTCCAATTGTCGTGGGTAGAATTTTGTATTGTTGTGCATGTGAGGTGTCGGTGTACTAGAGTAGGGGTACCCTAGTATCCCGAACTTGTGCACGGGCAGTCGCAGCATCCCGCGGCAAGGCTTGCCGAGTGACCGCCAAGACCCTCCGCGGCTACTTTGAAGACCATCCGAGAACAAAGTACTCAAACCAAGGCCCCGGCAAGAGGAGCTGGCCGGGAAGGAAACAAAACCCCGGCAAGAGGAGCTTGCTGGGAAGGCCAACCAAGGCACACCAAGGAAACTTGCCGCGACGCGCCACGCGTCCCGGCAAGGCCCGGTGAGCGACAAGCTCCCGAACACGACAAGACGACGACCGCGGCAAGGAGCTTGCCGCGGGAAACCCCCACTTCGTGCCCGCGCTCTAGCACACCTGCCAACGTGTCGCTCTAGGACCCTCCCAAGCACACGTGGCAGGAGGCTGTGCAGCTAGGGGTGCGCGGTGGCAAGCAGGCGCTGACAAGATAACCATCGTGGCAAACGGTGGCGTCCCTAGCGGTCCCTTTCGGTACTGTTTAGGCGACACAGATGGGCAATTAATGCCCTTGTCCCCTGCCGCCAGGGTTAGGTACGATACACTGTAACAGGTAGCTGTGCCTACCATAGCACCTTTCCATTTTTGCCCTTTACCTCCGTTGCCACCTGTCGGTGACCCCTTGAGCATATAAAAGGAGGCACGTGTGCAACGTAGAGGAAGGAGAGCCAGTCCGAACTCTCACGCTCGGTCTTGCTAGCCGCTGGTGTGTACTGTAGCACTCCGCGCTCCCGAGCTAGAAATCAATACAAAACCACAAAGCAGGAGTAGGGTTTTACGCATCCGTGCGGCCCGAACCTGGGTAAATCGCTCGCGTGCTTCGCCTCGATCTGCTCTTTGCGCGACCTCCGCCCCCGCCGAACCGAAAGGGACCCGGTCCGCCGGTCCCATAGGTGCCCGTGGATCAGCACCCCGGCATCTTTGGCGCGCCAGGTAGGGGGCGTCGAAGTTGTGTGAACCAGATCCGGCGTTCCCGCGAGCTAGATCTTCATCATCTTCATCAACATGCCGCCGAAGAAGAAGGTTTCGGAGGCAGCTGCTCCGTCCGCGCCGAGCCAACCACCGCCGGAGCAAACGGTTGGTGGGGCGGATGGCGGCGGAAGAACGGGCGTCGACGAGGGAGCTCGTGGTGCTGCCAGGTCCAAGGACAAGGTTGCGCCGCCCATCGGCGGCGCAGCCGGCTCCCACAATGACCGGGCGCACTCCAAGACCTCGGCGTCCGTGCATGCACCGCGCCCATCTCAGGAGGCGCGGGACCGGCAGCGTCATGGTACTCACGGTACCATGCGTTCGCTAGATCAAGATCGAGCTGGTGGATCTCGGAGCGCTCAGGACCACCATGCACGTCAACCCGCTGGCGCAAGCGAGACACGGTCGCCTGGACGAGATACTGCTCCTTCTAACGTAGTTAGAAGTCCGAGCATATCCCGCTCCTTGCACCGTTCGCCACCGCCACCCGCCACCGCAGCATAAGCTTTGGCGTGAGCTCAGCTGCTCCTAGACTAACCTCCAGCGACGGACAAGATCGACGACTGGAGGGCCACCATCCAGAGTCTCATCGGCTTCGCCAACAGCGACACTCCTCGGCAGCCGAGCATGTCTCAGCCGCGGCAAGCCAGTCAAGCTCAACCCAGAGAAGTGTGTGTTTGGAGTTCCCTCCGGCAAGCTTCTCGGGTTCTTCGTGTCTCAGCGGGGAATTGAAGCCAATCCCGACAAGATCAAGGCCATTGAGCGGATTGAAGCACCAAAGCGCGTTAAGGATGTACAGAAACTTGCCGGTTGCGTGGCTGCTCTCAGCAGGTTTATCTCTCGGTCTGCTGAGCGCGCCCTGCCATTTTTCAAATTATTGAAAAAGGCAGGTCCAATGAAATGGACTCCGGAAGCGGAGGCTGCGCTACAAGACCTGAAGAGATACCTGTCCTCCCCTCCAATACTTGTCGCACGTAAGCCACAAGAGAAGTTGCTGCTGTACATAGCGGCAACCAATCAAGTGGTTAGTGCTGCGTTAGTAGCAGAGAGGGAGGCAGATGATGAGCCAGAAACCGCGGCAAGCGCATCCAGCGACAAGCAGGGAGCTTCCCCGACAAGCTCTGGTCCCGACAAAGATGGATCTGCGCAGATACATGACGAGATACACAAGAAGATGGTGCAGCGCCCAGTTTACTTTGTCAGTTCCCTTCTGCAGGGGGCTAGGTCAAGGTACTCTGGTGTGCAGAAATTGCTTTTCGGCCTTCTCATGGCCTCGAGAAATCTGCGCCATTACTTCCAAGCACATGAGATCACAGTTGTCACTCGCTTTCCGCTGAAGAGGATACTGCAGAATCCAGAAGCGACAGGCAGGATTGTTGAGTGGGCACTGGAACTGTCAAGCTTTGGCCTCAAGTTTGAGAGTACTTCAACTATCCAGAGCAGATCATTGGCAGAATTTATAGCAGAATGGACGCCAATACCAGATGAAGAAATTCCAGAAACAAGCAATGCCGACAAGGAAGCAAGCAAAGAGTGGCTGATGTACTTTGATGGTGCCTTTTCGCTGCAAGGCGCCGGCGCCGGTGCGCTGCTTATCGCACCCACCGGAGAGCACCTCAAGTACGTAATCCAGATGCACTTTCCCAAGGAGCAAGCAACAAACAATACTGCAGAGTATGAGGGATTGCTCGCCGGTCTCAGGATCACGGCAGACCTTGGGATCAAGAAGCTCATTGTCAGGGGTGATTCACAGCTTGTCGTCCGCCAAGTAAACAAGAATTATCAGAGTCCGTTGATGGAAGCTTACGTTGACGAAGTGAGAAAGCTAGAAGAGCACTTTGACGGCCTACAAATGGAGCATGTTCCAAGAGCTCACAACGCCATTGCTGATGGCCTGTCGAAATGCGCCGCGCTTAAGCTACCTGTGGAACCAGGAATCTTTGTGCTCAAGCTGACTCAACCGTCCGTAACACCATCAACTGGACAGAGCAAGAAAAGGAAGTTGATTTCTGGTGACTATTTGCCGGCAGAGCTTCCCGAAGCCGCCGCCAAGAAGGTCCCTAAGATCAACGTCGAAGACGCTGAGGAGCAGTCTGCTTCGGCAAGCCCTAGGGTTTGTTCCGTTGAAGCAGAAGCTCCCGGCAAGCTTGTCGGGGAACGTCAAGCTCCGACAGAGACACCGCTTCTCGCCGTAGAAGCGGATGTTCCCGCAGCAGCTGAGACCAACACCAAGAGCGCTGAGGAGCAAGATGCTCTGACAAGCCCTAGGGTTTGTTCCGTTGAAGCAGAAGCTCCCGACAAGTTTTGCCCCGGCAAGCTTGTCGGGGAACGTCAAGCTCCGGCAGAGCCGCAGGTTCTTGCCGTAGAAGCGGATGTTCCCGCAGCAGAGTCGCCTTTAGTCCTTGTTGTCGAGCCACAAGCTCCAACATGGGCGCAGCAGATTGTCCGTTTCCTTCAGACAGGAGAACTTCCCGAAGGGCAAGAAGAAGCGGATAGAGTAGCCCGGCAGTCAAGTATGTACTAGTTTGTCGACAAGACACTGTACAGAAGAAGACTCAACAGTGTGAAATTGAAGTGTATTCACTGGGAAGACGGAAAAAAGCTGTTGGCAGAGATACACGGAGGCATATGTGGTCACCACATTGGCGCAAGAGCACTTGTCGGCAAAGCATTCTGGCAAGGTTTCTTCTGGCCAACAGCCCTCCAGGATGCGACTGCACAAGTAACCAAGTGTGAAGCGTGCCAGTTCCATTCCAAGCAGATACACCAGCCAACTCAAGCTCTCCAGACGATCCCTTTATCCTGGCCATTTTCGGTCTGGGGGCTCGACATCCTCGGCCCCTTTCCCCGAGCTGTCGGGGGCTTTGAGTACTTGTACGTTGCAATCGACAAGTTCACAAAGTGGCCGGAAGTGGAACCAGTGAGGAAGGTGACAGCACAGTCAGCAGTCAAGTTCTTCAGGTCGATTGTTTGCCGCTTCGGGATCTCTAACAGGATAATCACCGACAACGGCACGCAATTTACAAGCCGCACCTTCACGCAGTACGTCCAAGATCTTGGCGCCAAGGTCTGCTTCGCTTCTGTTGCTCACCCGAGAAGCAACAGTCAAGCGGAGATGGCAAATGCTGAAGTGCTGCGCGGGCTCAAGACCAGAACTTTTGACAGGCTACGCAAGTGCGGAAGAAACTGGATCGAGGAGCTGCCGGAGGTTCTTTGGTCGATCAGAACGACGCCAAATCGAGCCACTGGACAGACACCTTTTGCTCTAGTCTATGGAGCAGAGGCAGTTATCCCCACGGAACTCGTATACGGGTCACCTCGAGTGCTCGCTTATGATGAGCTCGAGCAAGAGCGGCTGCGACAGCATGGTGCGCTGCTCCTTGAGGAAGACCGTCTTCAGGCTGCTGTGCGAGCTGCTCGCTACCAGCAAGCTTTGCGCCACTACCATAGCCGCAAAGTTAACGCCAGAAGTCTCGAGGAAGGCGACCTTGTTCTTCGGCGCGTTCAGTCCGCCAAGAATTCCAATAAGTTGACGCCGAAGTGGGAAGGCCCTTACCGGGTGAAGCGAGTCACAAGGCCTGGCGCTGTCCGCCTTGAGACCGAAGATGGCGTACCAGTGAGCAACTCCTGGAACATCGAGCATCTTCGTAAGTTTTACCCGTAAGGCGCGGTTGTCGGACCCTGTCCGGCAACCACCCTTTTGTACAAGTCTTGCCGCTGTTGCATGTAATCCTTTGTACAAAGCCAGGCGCAGACCCTGAGCACAAGCAAATGAAGCGCTGGCACCCCGGGGTTATAGCATGCATGCTAGGTCGAGTCTCGTCCTTGGTTAGGGTTGATAGTGCCTAACAGCGGCTAACCCCTAGCTTAGAGGTCGAGTGTCCGTCCCGTTGCTTTTCTTTCGTTCACAGGGCTCGCATATCCTGGCCAGACCGCTTGAGGACGAAAAGGAGAGGAAGGGCGCGCCGGCACCTGGGCCCCGGCAAGCCAGTGTTGCTGGGGGCTGCAAGTACCAAGATTCATCCACGGCAAGCCAGAGTTGCCGGGGGCTGCGATATCAGATAAGTCTTTCGTCCCTCATCATGCATCCTCTTATGTACTGGGGAATGCGAAACCACGTTTCTTCCCGAAAACTGCCGTGCTCCCTCAACTCTAGGCCCTGGGGCTCGTTCCCGGGGCCAAGTTTGGTCGTAGTCGTGGCAGCAAAGGGATGAAACGAGGAGGCCGCACCCACCTCGTTCCCGCCTCCGTCAAAGGCGTGAGAATGGTCGAGCGACGTGGGAAGGCGGCAGGGCCTGTTGCCGGGAGATGAAATGTCTGTCCGAGGGATACCAAGGATTTGCTCCTTGGCGTGGGTTCAACCCACGAGACAAATAACCCGGCAAGCATCCCCTTTTCATTAAAAAACATCCCACTCAGGTACAGTCCATAGAGGATGAAAAACATGAAAGAGAGGATTACAAGTTTTAGATGCAGCTAAGGCCCGAAGGCTTACAAATTAAAAAGATAAGATGCCCGTAATCCCTTTCCTGTCCCTCTCTTCAGGAGGTAGGTCAAGGAGGCGAAAAGGGCAAAAGGGGCGCCTAGGCGAGCTACGGGTGCCAGAAGACACCAAGAGAACATCCCGGGGGCCGTCCGAAGGCTGGACGGTGATGGCGGCGCCGGAAGCGGGGCTCGAAGACGGGGCGGCAGGACGTCAGCATGCTGTCGAGGGCACCACGCCCTCGTACTCCGACTTGACGGCCTCGTCGCCAGCCCTCTTCCCCTTCCGCAGCCTCCCTACGCCAGCCGCCCAAGGAGACGACCCCGGGGAGTTCAAGGAGCCGGCGACATGGATGATGGGGTCACCGGTGCCACACGAAGCGGCGCCCGACACCTAGTCGGACCCGCCATCCCGCCGCCTGCTACCCTCATCGTCGCTGTCGCTCTCCTCCTCGTCACTCTCGCTCGAGGGGGAGCCTTCACTATCGGAGGAGCTGTCCACGCAGCACTTCGCCCGAGTGCCGAAGCACCCGAAGACCTTGACGAAGAGGAGATCGCCCTCCATCAACTTAAAATGGAGGGTAAACCCCTCCATCAGGCTGTGGATACGGGCGGACGTCTTCCATCCTCGATCAAGATACATCACATAGGGGCTGGGAATACAACGCGGACTCGCGTGCCGCTGATCCCACAGCCCCTCATGTGCAGTCTCAGTGTCTCGGGCGGGTCCAACTCCATCGCGCTCGCAAACGGAGCTGGAAGCCGGAGGCGACGACGAGGCGCCCGGCGCAGCCTGACGAAGAACTCGCAAGGATCGTCCCCTATATGGACCGCCGTGGTGAGAGGAACCGCCGGCGGAGGCGAAGCTGGCGCGCCGCCCCGTCCGCCTCTTCCCCGAGCGCCTCGACCTCGTCCTCGACCTCGTCCTCGACCTCGTCCACGACCTCGCCCCCTCCCTCTTCCCCTTATGGCTGGCTCTGCCACCACGGGCGCGGGAGAGGGAGGGATGCGCTGTCTGGCGGCGACCCTCGCCGCCACCGATGAAGGGCCAGGGTTCCCTTTCTCCATGGCGAATGAGAGAAAGGGGAGCAGAAGCTGAAGAAAGGAGGAGATGAGAGAGTGCGGGCTTCTGTGCTCCCCTCCCGCTCTTTATAAAGGAGTGAGGTGGGGGCTCGGCCGCCCCGCTCAGCGAATCAAGGCACGGGAAGAGCAGGGAGTCGGGGCTGACCCGCTGCCTCTGCTCGCAACGGCCCAGTTTCCCGCTTCCACCGTCCGCGACCCCAAGCGCATGGGAGCCGCGTGGCGGGGATGCAGAACCGAGGCGACGGATGAGGCGGCCTCACCCCACCCCGTGATCGCGGGAAGTGGACGCCTCAAAAACCGCGCACCGGCCCCGTCCAGTAAATGCACCACGCCCCCACGCCTACCTCCGTTTAGGGAGGAGGGCGTGAACCGTCCCCTTCATCATGGCCCGACGCATGCTCGCGGGGCTTAGCCTCGCGCACGCCGCCCACGTCACCCACGACGCCGCGTTTGATGCATGCCGTTCTGGGCGTGCGCGGTGGAAGCGGAGAGATATGCGGCGTGACCTAGGCCGCGCGTGCCCGTGCACTGTTTTGGGCCTGGCCCAACAGCGCTCGGCACCGTGTCCGGCCCAGGCCCGGGGGCTCCTGTCGGTGTACTAGAGTAGGGGTACCCTAGTATCCCGAACTTGTGCACGGGCAGTCGCAGCATCCCGCGGCAAGGCTTGCCAAGTGACCGCCAAGACCCTCCGCGGCTACTTTGAAGACCATCCGAGAACAAAGTACTCAAACCAAGGCCCCGGCAAGAGGAGCTGGCCGGGAAGGAAACAAAACCCCCGCAAGAGGAGCTTGCCGGGAAGGCCAACCAAGGCACACCAAGGAAACTTGCCGCGACGCGCCACGCGTCCCGGCAAGGCCCGGTGAGCGACAAGCTCCCGAACACGACAAGACGACGACTGCGGTAAGGAGCTTGCCGCGGGAAACCCCCACTTCGTGCCCGCGCTCCAGCACACCTGCCAACGTGTCGCTCTAGGACCCTCCCAAGCACACGTGGCAGGAGGCCGTGCAGCTAGGGGTGCGCGGTGGCAAGCAGGCGCTGACAAGATAACCATCATGGCAAACGGTGGCGTCCCTAGCGGTCCCTTTCGGTACTGTTTAGGCGACACAGACGTGCAATTAATGCCCTTGTCCCCTGCCGCCAGGGTTAGGTACGATACACTGTAACAGGTAGCTGTGCCTACCACAACACCTTTCCATTTTTGCCCTTTACCTCCGTTGCCACCTATCGGTGACCCCTTGAGCATATAAAAGGAGGCCCGTGTGCAACGTAGAGGAAGGAGAGCCAGTCTGAACTCTCACGCTCGGTCTTGCTAGCCGCTGGTGTGTACTGTAGCACTCCGCGCTCCCGAGATAGAAATCAATACAAAACCACAAAGCAGGAGTAGGGTTTTACGCATCCGTGCGGCCCGAACCTGGGTAAATCGCTCGCGTGCTTCGCCTCAATCTGCTCTTTGCGCGACCTCCGCCCCCGCCGAACCGAAAGGGACCCGGTCTGCCGGTCCCATAGGTGCCCGTGGATCAGCACCCCGGCATGAGGAATAAATCGAATTTGGCTGCACTTAATACATGAGAAACATATACAATTGCTATATTTCCTATTTCTTAATAATTAATCTGATGAATCTGCAATTTGCTTATTTTTCATCAACATATTTTACTGATAGCATGTGAACCCTTACTTAACCTGATGACTAACTACCTTATATGTGTTGCAGGAAAACAATGGGAAGCACTGAGGTTTACAACCGAGGTCAGCATGTGCATGGTCCATTGTCTAATAGCACATTATTGTGCAACTGCAGGAACCCTTATAATATTTAGGTTTTTAACAATTTGGTCTTGCACATGTAGGTCCTGCTGTCATAGGTTTTGACCCACTGTTCGACCCTTTTTGCATATGGGGAAATGACTTGTCCGTGAATATCAATCAAGTCAAGAAACTCAAAAAGATTGTTAGGATAAAGAAATTAGCGTCAAAAAACAACAAGATCTTTGTCTGCACAATGAACAAGACATCAGTTAACTACAAGATGGTACTAACTATTATACCTTGCCTTTTTTTATTCCTTTGCCCGTTTCCAATATAGAGAAGATATTTATGCACATCCTTGTTTTCAGGCCTTTCCAAATCAGTTCACTGATGATTACCTCTCAAACCACCTCTATGGTCAGGAGGCGAGGAAGGTTTTCATACAACACCCACAGTTCAATATTGAAGTGTTCCTGAAGAGGACGAAGGATGGACGGTCAATCATCCACATGCACTGGCCTAAAGTTGCAAAGACCTTCAACATGAATGAAGGCTTAATATTCGCCTTCCACTTCAGCAGTTTTCCAGATGAGATGCATCTTTCTATGTACCGTCTATGATGCTAATTTCGAAAGGTTCTCGATGTTGCATGTCAAAATTGGTGCTGGTGTAGTTGTGTATTGGGGTAGCTGAGTGCTGAAGCTATATCATGTTGTACTCTTATGTATTTCAATTATGAAATCCTGCTTTCTTAATATGGAAATTAAATATATTATGTGCTTAGTATGAATGTCAATTAGATTAATAAATGTATTATTAATAATAGGGCAATTAGCCTGCTAATTGGCCAATTAGCATGCTAATTGGGTTTTTCTATTGCAAACGGTTATTCAGAAAACACCGTGGGCGATGACCTCAGGCAACACACACAGTTTCTAGGAATAAACCGTGTTGGATCAATGAACAATCACACACGACATTCTCTTGAAAACTGTTTGCGTTAGGCCACCTTGTGCAAACGTTTACCACATAAAAACAGTGTGTGATGGACAACCTTTGCCACACAGTTTCTTATACGCACCATGTATGATGCATTCAATAATGAAAACGATAAAATTGTTAATATCGTGTGCAATGGCAGCGCTATCACAAACGATTTGACGAGGAAAATTGTGTGTGTTGTACCTGTGAAGGGAAACATTTTCCTTGGAGCGACTGTGTGGGATGTTCATACGAATGGAAACGTTTAGCGAGCACTGACTGTGTGGGATGTACTTACGACCGGAAACGATTTTGCCTATGTAATTGTATTTTTTTAGCATTACTGTACGTATAATCGCATTTGAGCGCTCGTCGGTCGCACACGACCTCATTTTGCCAAACGTGTGTGCCAGGAGGGCATATCCCCGACGGTTTCTGGGTCGTGCGGGAAGGACCCCCCATATCGCCCACACTCACTTGGCGACGGTTCCAAATGCCGTCACGGAAAGGGGTTGAAAACCGTTTGTATAGCACCTCGCTGTACCAGTGGATATCTGAATTTTCTGGATAACAAGGCATGAGATGAAATTTCGGGACAAGACTAACGTGTAATAATGTACTACGTACCAAATCAATTCACACTTCCCTCAATGAAAAAACAAAAAAACCATTCGCACCACACAAAGAGAGAGTCTTGTCCCGTTTTACTGTACAAATGCTATTCAAAACTGTGAATCCATGTTATGTCCAATTAAATTTTTTCGCTAGGTGTGTAATGCATGTAACATACTCATACAAACATTTTAGTGCATTCCAAATGTATATACTACCGCTGCAGTTCGAACTAAATTTGAATTCGTTTCTCTATTTAAATAAGAATCTACAATCATGATTGTTGCCAAGTTAAACCATCATTTGTATATTATCTTAACAACACACCACATGATTACTGTAGATTTAGATATGAACTATGTGTACTATATGAACTCGAATTCAAAATTTTGAATACACTTGATGTTGTTCCAAATAATAGTACATTTGATGTACTAGCTAGATCTTCGTAATCTAAACCATGTTTCATATGTACACTATGTTTATCACACAAAGTATAGTGCCCCGCCCCCTACATTATGACAAGTATTTAGCCATGAGCTGCAAAAGCCACACATTATCACAAATTCAAATAAATGTTATATATATTATATGTAGTATAACATGTTCATAACTACATCATGTGTATCACCATTATATTCATGCATGCGTCGGTTTAAAACACTATGATCTCTTGTTAAAATATCCGAATCCACTTTTATAATGAATTATGATCTCTGTTCATCTTTTACACCCACACAATCCTCTTCTCTTTGTAGCTAGAGCCAACTTTCTCTTGTGCATGCACACGCCCGCTTCTCTCTCACCCTCCCTCAACATTGTCTAGCTCCATCGCGCACATTCGTTATTTCTCTTTAGGTCGTTCACCCACGGTGTGTGTAGGCCCCCAGCTCCTTCTTTCTGGCACACACCGATGGATATGCCTCTCTAGCCAGGTGTGCCTACCACAAACACAAGTTTTCCCTCTTCTCTTCTCACCGTCCATGCCCCCCTCTGTCTAATATGTTTCCATGCACATGCACACTCCTGCTCCTCTTTTCATCGATCTCATACTCGCACACTCCTTCCCCCTCGATATAGTAGGCCTCTCGCACCACCCCCTAGCCACATCCCTCTCTCTGTTTGTCTCTCTGGTATACCGGTCGATCTCCCTACATATAGCTAGGTTGACTATAATTCTTTTTCCCCACACACCAATCGACGTAACTCACAAGTTATGTCTCTCCATTTCTCCAACACACGAAGATTGATCTTCCTATGTAGTTACGTTTGCTTACCATAGCCATATCGCCCCCCTCATAATTCGTGCATGCCTCCCGGTCCGTCTCTCCCACGCACGTGCACAGACAGGCAGTCATCCCCTCTCTTACTAATATTGTAGTCGTCCCCTCTGTTTGTCTAGCAGGCTTCTCCCACCATTTGTGAGGAGCAACTCCACCACCAACCCTCTGACACTCTAACACTACTAGGGAAAACCTTATACGCTGAACTTTAGCAGTAGCGCTTGTTAAAAAAGGGGGCTAGTGGTACATAGCAGTAGAGCGTGCAGGATAACCGCGCTACAGATACAAATGTAGCAGTAGCGCGTCCCCCGGTAAAAGCGCTACTACTAAAATTCCTACTGCTAAGCCGATAGGCTACACATAGTAGTAGCGGTCTTATAAAAACCGCGCTACCGCTAAGATTATTGTAGCGGTGTGTTTACGGTGAAAGGCGCTACTGCTAATAACAAGAAAATAAAATGAAAAATAAATAGAAAACTAAATGAAAATGAAAGAAATAGAAAGAGGAAAAAGGAAAAAATAAAATGTAAAGAAAAATAAATGAAAAAGGTAAAAAGGAGAACGGCATAGCAATAGTGTCTATTCATAAGAGGCGCTATAGATAATATAGCAGCATCGCATTTCTTAGAACCCCGCTATAGAAAGAGAAAAGGAAATAAGAAAAGAAAAGGAAAATACATAGCTATAACAGTAGCGCGTTTAGTAAAAATTGCTATAGCTAACTTAGCTATAGCGCATTTTTACTTAACGCGCTACCGCTATGTTTGACTTAACCCAAAAGCGGTTTCCCTCCCCCCCCCCCGGCCACCACTTCTCCCCCAAACCCCTCGCCCCACTTCGCCACCGTCTCCCCAATTCGCCATCGCCCCACTTCGCCCCCGTCTCCTGCTGACGTCGACACCCCCGGAGCCACCAGAGCCGCATGCCGTCGACGCCACCGGAGCCGCCCCCAACGCCACTAGAGCCGTGCGCCGTCGACGCCACTAGAGCGTCCCCCAACGCCACCGGAGCCACGCGACCTCATCAACGCCACCGGAGCCACCCTCGACGCCCCTGCCTCCCTCGCCACAACCGCCTCCCTCGCCGTCACCGGAGATGCCCCCGCCTCCCTCGCCACCACCGGAGCCATCCTCTGTAAGCCCCCAACCCTCCTCTCTCTCACACATGCATAGCACAAACATTGGACAGAGAACTAGCTAGCTAGGTTAACTAGTTTAATTAGGTTAAGTATCTAGGTTAGTGCAAAAAATTAGTTAGGGCTTTGACAGAGAACTAGTTAGGTTAACTAGTTTAATTAGGTTAATTATCTAGGTTTGTGCAAAAAATTATTTAGGGCTTTGACAGAGAACTAGCTAGGTTAACTAGTTTAATTAGGTTAATTATCTAGGTAAACTAGGTTAACTAGCTAGGTTAAATAGCTAGGTTAATTAGGTTCGTTAGGTTAACAAGCTAGGTTAACTAGGTTTGCTAGGTTAGAGCAAAAATTTATTTTGGAGCATTAGATCAGAAGGGTTAGACAAATGGAGTTCCTTTGCAATTTAATTGGGTTCTGTGCTAGGCAGAGAAGGGTTAGAGAAAATAATTTGTGTGTGTGTGTGAGGAATAGCTCGAACAGAATTTAGGTTCTGTCCAAGGCAGAGAAGTGTTTAGTGAGGTCATTTTGTAAAGGTTTTTGATTTTTTGAAAAGACCACTATTTTTCTAGGAAAAGAATTTAGGCAAGTTTTACTTTAAAGATGATCCCTTCCTAGACTATTATTGTTGATTATATCTTTTCATTGAAGTGGTCATGTTATATCTTTTCTTTGAAGTGGTTCGATTGTGCCCAAGTGGCCTTTTGTTGTTTCCAGGGAATGAAGCCAAGTGGCCTATGTTTTGCCAGAATGTTGATTCATTTCCGTTCCGGCTAATTTCAGGTGCTTGATTTGTCCACTTTTTAGCAAAGGTCATGCCGAAATTTTCTGCGAATTTCATGAAGGAAATATGCCCTAGAGGCAATAATAAAGTTGTTATTTATATTTATTTATATCATGATAAATGTTTATTGTTCATGCTAGAATTGTACTAACCAGAAACTTAGTACATGTGTGAATACATAGACAAAACAGAGTGTCCCTAGTATGCCTCTACTTGACTAGCTCGTTAATCAAAGATGGTTAAGTTTCCTGACCATAGACATGTGTTGTCATTTGATGAACGGGGTCACATCATTAGATAATGATGTGATGGACAAGACCCATCCATTAGCTTAGCGTAAATGATCGTTTAGTTTTATTGCTATTGCTTTCATCATGACTTATACATGTTCCTATGACTATGAGATTATGCAACTCCCGAATACCGGAGGAACACCTTGTGTGCTATCAAACGTCACAACGTAACTGGGTGATTATAAATATGCTCTATAGGTGTCTCCGATGGTGTTTGTTGAGTTGGCATAGATCGAGATTAGGATTTGTCACTCCGATTGTCGGAGAGGTATCTCTAGGCCCTCTTGGTAATGCACATCACTATAAGCCTTGCAAGCAACGTGACTAATGAGTTAGTTGCGGGATGTTGCATTACAGAACGAGTAAAGAGACTTGCCGGTAACGAGATTGAACTAGGTATTGAGATACCGATGATCGAATCTCGGGCAAGTAACATACCGATGACAAAGGGAACAACACATATCGTTATGCGGTTTGACCGATGAAGATCCTCCTCCCTCCTTTATATACATGGGCAAGTGGCACCCCAAAGGCACTCCAAGATTTGTCATAGCCATGTGCGGTGCCCCCTCCACAGTTACACACCTCGGTCATATCGTCGTAGTGCTTAGGCGAAGCCCTACGCCGGTAACTTCATCAACACCGTCACCACGCCATCATGCTGACGGAACTCTCCTTCGGCCTCAACTGGATCAAGAGCCCAAGGGACGTCATCAAGATGAACATGTGGTGAACGTGGAGGTGCCGTACATTTGGTACTTGGATTGGTTGGATCATGAAGACGTTCGACTACATCAACCGCGTTACTGAACGCTTCCGCTTTTGGTCTACGAGGGTACATATACACACTCTCCCCTCTCGTTGCTATGCATCTCCTGGATAGATCTTGCATCATTGTAGGTAAATTTTTGAAATACTACGTTCCCCAACAGTGGCATCCGAGCCAGGTCTATGCCTAGATGTTATATGCACAAGTAGAACACAAAGGAGTTGTGGGTGTGGGTATATACATATTGCTTGCCGTCACTAGTTGTTTCTTTATTCGGCGGTATTGTTGGATGAAGCGGCCCGGACCGACATTACATGACCGCGTTCATGAGATTGGTTCTATCGACGTGCTTTGCACACATGTGGCTGGCGGGTGTCTGTTTCTCCAACTTTAGTTGAATCGGATTCAATGAACAGGGTTCATTCTGAAGATCAAAAATCAATCACTATACCACGTTGTGGTTTTTATGCCGTAGGTAAGAACAATTCTTGCTAAGCCCGTAGCAGCCACGTAAAACTTGCAACAACAAAGTAGAGGACATCTAACTTGTTTTTGCAGGGCATGTTGTGATGTGAGATGGTCAAGACGTGATGAGATATAAATTGTTGTATAAGATGATCATGTTTGGTTAAAGTTATCGGCAACTGGCAGGAGCCTTATGGTTGTCTCTTTATTGCATAAGATGCAAGTGCCATATAATTGCTTTACTTTCTCGCTACACGATAGCAATAGTTGGCGAGACGACCATGTGACGACACATTGATGAAGATCAAGATGATGGAGATCATGGTGTCATGCCGGTGACGATGGTGATCATGAGGGTACTTTGGAGATGGAGATCAAAGGCACAAGATGATGATGGCCATATCATGTCACATATTTTGATTGCATGTGATGTTTATCTTTTACGCATCCTATTTTGCTTAGTACAACGGTAGCATTATGAGATGATCCCTTACTAAAAATTTCAAGGTATAAGTGTTCTCCCTGAGTATGCACCGTTGCGACAGTTCGTCGTGCCGAGACACCACGTGATGATCGGGTGTGATAAGCTCTACGTTCACATACAATGGGTGCAAGCCAGTTTTGCACACGTAGAATACTCGGGTTAAACTTGACGAGCCTAGCATATGCAGATATGGCCTCGGAACACTGAGACCGAAAGGTTGAGCGTGAATCATATAGTAGATATGATCAACATAGTGAAGTTCACCATTGAAAGGTACTCCATCTCACGTGATGATCGGACATGGTTTAGTTGACATGGATCACGTGATCACTTAGATGATTAGAGGGATGTCTATCTAAGTGGGAGTTCTTAAGTAATATGATTAATTGAACTTAAATTTATCATGAACTTAGCCCTGATAGTATTTTCATATCTATGTTGTAAATCAATTGCTCGTGTATAGCTTCCCCGTTTTATTTATGATATGTTCCTAGAGAAAACTATGTTGAAAGATGTTAGTAGCAATGATGCGGACTAGCACTGTGATCTGAGGATTATCCTCATTGATGCACAGAAGAATTATGTCCTTGATGCACCTCTAGGTGACGGACCTATTGCAGGAGCAGATGCAGATGTTATGAACTTTTGGCAAGCTCGGTATGATGAATACTTGATAGTTTAGTGCACCATGCTTTATGGCTTAGAACCGGGAATTCAAAAACATTTTGAACGCCATGGAACATATAAGATGTTCCAAGATCTGAAATTGGTATTTCAGACTCATGCCCGAGTCGAGAGGTATGAGACCTCTAGCAAGTACTTTGCCTACAAGATTGAGGACAATAGCTCAACCAGTGAGCATGTGCTCAGGATGTCTGAGTACTACAATCACTTGAATCAAGTGGGAGTTAATCTTCCAGATAAGATAGTGATTGACAGAGTTCTCTAGTCACTATCGCCAAGTCATTGGAACTTCTTGATGAACTATAATATGTAAGGGATGACGAAAACAATTCCCGAGCTCTTTGCGATGCTGAAATCAGCGAAGGTAGAAATCAAGAAAAGCATCAAGTGTTGATGGTTGACAAGACCACTAGTTTCAAGTAAAAGGGCAAGGGAAAGAAAGGGAACTTCAAGGAGAATGGCAAGCAAGTTGCCACTCCCATGAAGAAGCCCAAAGCTAGACCCAAGCTTGAAACTGAGTGCTTCTACTGCAAAGGAAATGGTCATTGGAAGTGGAACTGCCCTAGATACTTGGCGGATAAGAAGGATGGCAAAGTGAACAAAGGTATATTTGATATACATGTTATTGATGCGTACTTTACTAGTGTTTATAGCAACCCCTCAGTATTTGATACTGGTTTAGTTGCTAAGAGTAGTAATAAACATAGACTAGTTAAGGGCGAGGTGATGATGTGAGTTGGAAGTGATTCCAAGGTTGACAAGATCACCATCACACACTCCCTTTAACTTCGGGATTAGTGTTGAACCTAAAATAAATGTTATTTGGTGTTTGCGTTGAGCATAAATATGATTGGATCATGTTTATTGCAATACGGTTATTCATTTAAGTCAAAGAATAATTGTTGTTCCATTTACATGAATAAAACATTCTATGGTCATACACTCAATATAAATGGTTTATTGAATCTCAACCGTAGTGATACACATATTAATAATATTGAAGCCAACAGATGCAAAGTTAATAATGATAGTGCAACTTATATGTGGCACTGCCGTTTAGGTCATATTGGTGTAAAGCGCATGAAGAAACTCCATGCTGATGGACTTTTGGAATCACTTGATTATGAATCACTTGATGCTTGTGAACCATGCCTCATGGGCAAGATGACTAAGACTTCGTTCTTTGGAACAATGGAGAGAGAAACACACTTGTTGGAAATAATACATACTGATGTACGCGGTCCAATGAGTGTTGAGGCTCGCGGCGGGCATCATTATTTTCTGACGTTCACAGATAATTTGAGCAAATATGGGTATATCTACTTGATGAAACAAAAGTCTGAAACATTTGAAAAGTTCAAAGAATTTTAGAGTAAAGTGGAAAATCATCGTAACAAGAAAATAAAGTTTCTACGATCTGATCGCGGAAACAAATATTTGAGTTACGAGTTTGGTCTTCATTTGAAACAATGTGGAATAGTTTCGCAACTCATGCCACCTGGAACACCACAATGTAATGGTGTGTCCGAATGTCATAACCGTACTTTATTAGATATGGTGCAATCTATGATGTCTCTTAACAAATTACCGCTATCATTTTGGGGTTATGCATTAGAGACAGGTGCATTCACGTTAAATAGGGCACTGTCTAAAAATCCGTTGAGACGACACCATATGAACTGTGGTTTAGTAAGAAACCTGAGCTGTCGTTTCTTAAAGTTTGGGGCTGCGATGCTTATGTGAAAAAGCTTCAACCTGATAAGCTCGAACCCAAATCAGAGAAATGTGTCTTCATAGGATACCCAAAGGAGACATTTGGGTACACCTTCAATCACAGATCCGAAGGCAAGATATTCGTTGCTAAGAATGGATACTTTCTAGAGAAGGAGTTTCTCTTGAAACAAGTGAGTGAGAGGAAAGTAGAACTTGATGAGGTAATTGTACCTGCTCCCTTATTGGAAAGTAGTTCATCACAGAAACCAGTTCAAGTGATTCCTACACCAATTAGTGAGGAAGCTAATGATGATGATCATGAAACTTCTGATCAAGTTACTACCAAACCTCGTAGGTCAACCAGAGTAAGATCCGCACCAGAGTGGTATGGTAATCCTGTTCTGTAGGTCATGTTACTTGACCATGACGAACCTACGAACTATGAGGAAGCGACGATGAGCCTAGATTCCGCAAAATGGCCTGAGGCCATTAAATCTGAGATAGAATCCATGTATGAGAACAAAGTGTGGACATTGGTCGACTTGCCCGTTGATCGGCAAGCCATTGAGAATAAATGGATCTTCAAGAGGAAGACGGACGCTGGTAGTAGTGTTACTATCTACAAAGCTCGAATTGTCGAAAAAAGTTTTCGACAAGTTCAAGGTGTTGACGACAATGAGATTTTCTCACTCGTAGCGATGCTTAAGTCTGTCCGAATCATGTTAGCAATTGCCACATTTTATGAAATCTGGCAAATGGATGTCAAAACTGCATTCCTTAATGGATTTCTTAAAGAAGAGTTGTATATGATACAACAAGAAAGTTTTGTCAATCCTAAAGGTGCTAACAAAGTGTGCAAGCTCCAGCGATCCATCTATGGACTGGTGCAAGCATCTCGGAGTTGGAATATACGCTTTGATGAGTTGATCAAAGCATATAGTTTTATACAGACTTTTGGAGAAGCCTGTATTTACAAGAAAGTGAGTAGGATCTCAGTAGCATTTCTGATATTATATGTGGATGACATATTTTTGATCGGAAATGATACTAAATTTCTGGATAGCATAAAAGGATACTTGAATAAGAATTTTTCAATGAAAGACCTCGATGAAGCTGCTTAAATATTGGGCATCAAGATCTATAGAGATAGATCAAGACGCTTGATAAATTTTTCAATGACTACATACCTTGACATGTTTTTGAAGTAGTTCAAAATGGAACAGTCAAAGAAGGAGTTCTTGCCTATGTTGCAAGGTGTGAAGTTGCCGTGGTCGGGTTTTGAGTGTTTACTCAACTTCACACCTTGCAACACAGGCAAGAACTCCTTCGGGTTTTGAGTGTTTACTCAACTTCACATGTTGCAACACAGGCAAGGACTCCTTCTTTGACCGTTCCATTTTGAACTACTTCAAAAACATGTCAAGGTATGTACTCATTGAAAAATTTATCAAGCGTCTTGATCTATCTTTATAGATCTTGATGCCCAATATGTAAGCATCTTCACCGAGGTCTTTCATTGAAAAATTCTTATTCAAGTATCCTTTTATGCTATCCAGAAATTCAGTATCATTTTCGATCAACAATATATCATCCACATAGAATATCAGAAATGCTACAGAGCTCCCACTCACTTTCTTGTAAATATAGGTTTCACCGCAAGTCTGTAAAACTATATGCTTTGATCAACTCATCAAAGCGTATATTCCAACTCTGAGATGCTGGCACTAGTCCATAGATGGATCGCTGGAGCTTGTACACTTTGTTAGCACCTTTAGGATTGGGAAAACCTTTTGGTTGCATCATATACAACTCTTCTTTAATAAATCCATTAAGAAATGCAGTTTTGACATCCATTTGCTAGATTTCATAAAATGCGGCAATTGCTAACATGATTCGGACAAAATTTAAGCATCAATATGAGCGAGAAAATCTCATCGTAGTCAACACCTTGAACTTGTCGAAAACCTTTTGAGACAATTCGAGCTTTTGTAGATAGTAACACTACTATCAGCTTCCGTCTTCCTCTTGAAGATCCATTTATTCTCAATGGTCCGTTGACCATCGGGCAAGTCAATCAAAGTCCATACTTTGTTCTCACACATGGATCCTATCTCAGATTTCATGGCTTCAAGCCATTTATTGGAATCTGCGCTCATCATCACTTCCTCATAGTTCGTAGGTTCGTCATGGTCTAGTAACATGACTTCCAAAACAGGATTACCGTCCCACTCTCGTGCGGAACGTGCTCTGGTTGACCTACGAGGTTTGGTAGTAACTTGATCTGAAGTTTCATGATCATTATCATTAGCTTCCTCTCTAGTTGGTGTAGGCATCACTGGAACTGATTTCTGTGATGAACTACTTTCCAATTCGAGAGAAGGTACAATTACCTCATCAAGTTCTACTTTCCTCCCACTCACTTCTTTCGAGAGAAACTCCTTCTCTAGAGAGGATCCATTCTTAGCAACAAAGATCTTGCCTTCGGATCTATGATAGAAGGTGTACCCAATAGTTTCTTTTGGGTATCCTATGAAGACGCACTTTTCTGATTTAGGTTTGTGCTTATCAGGCTTAAACTTTTTCACATAAGCATCACAACCCCAAACTTTAAGAAACGACAGCTTAGGTTTCTAGCCAAACCATAGTTCATACGGTGTCGTCTCAACGGATTAGACGGTGCCCTATTTAATGTGAATGTAGCTGTCTCTAATGCATAACCCTAAAATGATAGTGGCAAATCGGTAAGAGACATCATAGATTGCACTATATCCAATAAAGTACGGTTATGATGTTCGGACACACCATTATGCTGTTGTGTTCCAGGTGGCATGAATTTGTGAAACTACCCCACATTGTTTTAGTTGAAGACCAAACTCGTAACTCAAATATTTGTCTCCGCGATCAGATCATAGAAACTTTATTTTCTTATCATGATGATTTTCCACTTCACTCTGAAATTCTTTGAACTTTTCAAATGTTTCAGACTTATGTTTCATCAAGTAGATATACCCATATCTAATCAAATCATCTATGAAGGTCAGAAAATGATAATACCCGCCGCGAGCCTCAACACTCATCAGACCGCATGCATCAGTATGTATTATTTCCAATAAGTCAGTTGCTCGCTCCATTGTTCCGGAGAACGCAGTTTTAGTCATCTTGCCTATGAGGCATGGTTCGCAAGCATCAACTGATTCATAATCAAGTGATTCGAAAATCCCATCAGCATGGATTTTCTTCATGCGCTTTACACCAATATGACCTAAATGGCAGTGCCACAAATAAGTTGCACTATCATTATTAAACTTTGCATCTTTTGGCTTCAATATTATGAATATGTGTATCACTACGATCCAGATTCAATAAACCATTTATATTGAGTGTATGACCATAGAAGGTTTTATTCATGTAAATGGAACAACAATTATTCTTTGACTTAAATGAATAACCATATTGCAATAAACATGATCAAATCATATTCATGCTCAATGCAAACACCAAATAACATTTATTTAGGTTTAACACTAATCCCGAAAGTATAGGGAGTGTGCGATGATGATCATATCAACCTTGGAACCACTTCCAACACACATCATCACTTCACCTTTAACTAGTCTATGTTCATGCCGCAACTCCCGTTTCGAGTTACTACTCTTTAGTGACTGAACTAGTATCAAAATACCGAGGGGTTGGTATGAACACTAGTAAAGTACACATCAATAACATGTATATCAAATATACCTTTACTCAGTTTGCCATCCTTCTTATCCGCCAAGTATCTAGGGCAGTTCCACTTCCAGTGACCATTTCCTTTGTAGTAGAAGCACTCAGTTTCAGGCTCAGGTCTAGCTTTGGGCTTCTTCACGGGAGTGGCAACTTGCTTGCCATTCATCTTGACTTAAATGAATAACTGTATTGCAATAAACATGATCCAATCATATTCATGCTCGACGCAAACACCAAATAATATTTATTTTAGGTTCAACACTAATCCCAAAGGTAAAAGGAGTGTGCGATGGTGATCTTATCAACCTTGGAATCATTTCCAACACACATCGTCACGTTGCCTTTACTAGTCTTTGTTCATTTTGCAACTCCTGTTTCGAGTTACTAATCTTAGCAACTGAACCGGTATCAAATACCCTGGGGTTACTATGAACACTAGTAAAGTACACATCAATAACATGTATATCAAATATACTTTTGTTCACTTTGCTATCCTTCTTATCCGCCAAGTATTTGGGGTAGTTCCGCTTCCAGTGACCATTCCCTTTGTAGTAGAAGCACTCAGTTTCAGGCTTAGGTCTAGCTTTGGGCTTCTTCATGGGAGTGGCAACTTGCTTGCCATTATTCTTGAAGTTCCCTTTCTTTCCCTTGCCCTTTTACTTGAAACTAGTGGTCTTGTCAACCATCAACACTTGATGCTTTTTCTTGATTTCTACCTTCACCGATTTCAGCATCGCGAAGAGCTTGGGAATCATTTCTGTTATCCCTTGCATATTATTGTTCATCACGAAGTTCTAGTAACTTGGTGATAGTGACTAGAGAACTCTGTAAATCACTATCTTATCTAGAAGATTAACTCCCACTTGATTCAGGTGATTGTAGTACTCAGACATTCTGAGCACATGCTCACTAGCCGAGCGATTCTCCTCCATCTTGTAGGCAAAGTACTTGTCAGAGGTCTCATACCTCTTAACACGGGCATGAGTCTGAAATACCAATTTTAGCTCTTGGAACATCTCATATGCTCCGTGGCATTCAAAACGTTTTTGAAGTCCCAGTTCTAAGCCGTAAAGTATGGTGCACTAAACTATCAAGTAGTCATCATACCGAGATCGTCAAACATTCATAACATCTGCATCAGCTCCTGCAACAGGTCTGTCACCTAGCGGTGCATGAAGGACATAATTCTTCTGTGCAGCAATGAGGATAATCCTCAGATCACAGACCCAGTCCACGTCATTGCTACCATCATCTTTCAACTTAGTTTTGTCTATGAACATATCAAAAATAAAACAAGGGAGCTATACGCGAGCTATTGATCTACAACATAGATATACAAATGCTATCAGGACTAAGTTCATGATAAATTAAGTTCAATTAATCATATCACTTAAGAACTCCCACTTAGATAGACATCCCTCGAGTCATCTAAATGATCATGTGATCCATATCAACTAAACCATGTCTGATCATCACGTGAGATGGAGTAGTTTTCAATGGTGAACATCTCTATGTTGATCATATCTACTATATGATTCACGTTCGACCTTTCGGTCTCCAGTGTTCCGAAGCCATATCTGTACATGCTAGGCTTGTCAAGTTTAAACTGAGTATTCCGCATGTGCAAAACTGTCTTGCACCCGTTGTATGTGAATGTAGAGCTTATCACTCCCGATCATCACGTGGTGTCTCAGCACGATGAACTGTCGCAACGGTGCATACTCAGGGTGAACACTTATACCTTGAAATTTTAGTGAGAGATCATCTTATAATGCTACCGCCGTACTAAGCAAAATAAGATGCATAAAAGATAAACATCACATCCAATCAAAATATGTGACATGATATGGCCATCATCATCTTGTGCTTTTGATCTCCATCTCCAAAGCATTGTCATGATCTCCATCATCACCGGCTTGACACCTTTGATCTCCATCTCCAAAGCATTGTCATGATCTCCATCATCACCGGCTTGACACCTTTGATCTCCATCGTAGCGTCATGGTCGTCTTGCCAACTATTGTGTCTACAACTATCACTAATGCATAGTGATAAAGTAAAGCAATTATATGGCATTTGCATTTCATACAATAAAGCGACAACCATAAGGCTCCTGCCAGTTGTCAATAACTTCTACAAAACATGATCATCTCATACAATAATGTATATCACATCATGTCTTGACCATATCACATCACAACATGCCCTGCAAAAACAAGTTAGACGTCCTCTACTTTGTTGTTGCAAATTTTATGTGGCTGCTATGGGATTCTAGCAAGAACCGTTCTTACCTACGCATCAAAAACCACAAAGGTGATTTCTAAAGTTTGTTGTTTTAACCTTCAATAGGGACCAGCCATAGTTAAATTCGATTCAACTAAAGTAGGAGAAACAGACACCCGCTCGCCACCTTTATGCAAAACTAGTTGCATGTCTGTCGGTGGAACCAGTCTCATGTATGTGGTCATGTAAGGTTGGTCGCTGCTTCATCCAACAATACCGCCGAATCAAAACAAGACATTGGTGGTAAGCAGTATGACGATCACCTCCCACAACTCTTTGTGTTCTACTCGTGCATATCATCTACGCATAGACATGGCTCTGATGCCACTGTTGGGAACGTAGCATGCAATTTCAAAAAATTCCCTACGATCACGCAAGATCTATCTAGGAGATGCATAGTAACAAGAGGGGGAGAGTGTGTCCATGTACCCTCGTAGACCGAAAGCGGAAGCGTTAGTTTAACGTGGTTGATGTAGTCGAACGTCTTCTCTATTCAATCGATCCAGTACCGAACGTACGACACCTCCGAGTTCTGCACATGTTTAGCTCGATGACGTCCCTCGAACTCTTGATCCAGCAAAGTGTCGAGGGAGAGTTGTGTCAGCACGACGACGTGGTGACGGTGATGGTGAAGTGATCTGCGCAGGGCTTTGCCTAAGCACTATGACAAATATGACCGGAGGCGTAAACTGTGGAGGGGGCGCCACACACGGAGAGGAATCAATGTTGTGTCTTCTAGAGGTGCCCCTGATACGTCTCCAACATATATATAATTTTTGATTGCTCCATGCTACTTTATCTACTGTTTTGGACTATATTGGGCTTTATTTTCCACTTCTATATTATTTTTGGGACTAACCTATTAACCGGAGGCCCAGCCCAGAATTGTTGTTTTTTTTGCCTATTTCAGTATTTCGAGGAAACAGAATATCAAACGGAATCCAAACGGAATGAAACCTTCGGGAACATGATCTTCTCACTGAACGTGATCTAGGAGACTTGAACCCTACTCCAAGAAGTTTTCGAGGAGGTCACGAGGGTGGAGGGCGCGCCCCCCCTGGGCGCGCCCCCCTGCCTCATGGGCCCCTCGGAGCTCCACCGACGTGCTCCTTCCTCCTATATATACCTACGTACCCCCATTAGACCAGGGGGAGCCAAAAACCTAATTCCACCTCCGCAACTTCCTGTATCCACGAGATCCCATCTTGGGGCCTATTCCGGAGCTCCGCCGGAGAGGGCATCCATCACGGAGGGCTTCTACATCAACACCATAGCCCTTCCGATGAAGTGTGAGTAGTTTACTTCAGACCTTCGGGTCCATAGCTAGTAGCTAGATGGCTTCTTCTCTCTTTTTGGATCTCAATACAATGTTCTCCCCCTCTCTCGTGGAGATCTATTCGATGTAATCTTCTTTTTGCGGTGTGTTTGTTGAGACCGATGAATTGTGGGTTTATGATCCAACTTATCTAGGAATAATATTTGAATCTTCTCTGAATTCTTTTATGTATGATTGAGTTATCTTTGCAAGTCTCTTCGAATTATCCGTTTGGTTTGGCCAACTAGATTGGTAGTTCTTGCAATGGGAGAAGTGCTTAGCTTTGGGTTCAATCTTGCGGTGTCCTTACTCAGTGACAGAAAGAGTTGCAAGGCACGTATTGTATTGTTGCCATCGAGGATAACAAGATGGGGTATTTATCATATTGCATGAATTTATTCCTCTACATCATGTCATCTTGCTTAAGGCGTTACTCTGTTTTTAACTTCATACTCTAGATGCATGCTGGATAGCGGTCGATGAGTGGAGTAATAGTAGTAGATGCAGGCAGGAGTCGGTCTACTTGTCACGGACGTGATGCCTATATACATGATCATACCTAGATAACCTCATAACTATGCTCAATTCTATCAATTGCTCAACAGTAATTTGTTCACCCACCGTAGAATATCTATGCTCTTGAGAGAAGCCACTAGTGAAACCTATGGCCCCCGAGTCTATTCTCATCATATCAATCTCCATTACTTTATTTTACTTGTTTTGCTTTTACTTTTCACTTTGCATCCTTATACCAAAAATATTATCTCTATCAGATCTCACTCTCGTAAGTGACCGTGAAGGGATTGACAACCCCTAAGCGTTGGTTGCGAGTTGCTACCGTTTTGTGCAGGTACGAGGGACTTGCGTGTGACCTCCTACTGGATTGATACCTTGGTTTCTCAAAAACTGAGGGAAATACTTACGCTACTGTGCTGCATCACCCCCTCCTCTTCGGGGAAAACCAACGCTAGCTCGAGACGTAGCAGCCCCCCACATATATATAGGTGGGAGAGGGAGAGGGGATGCAAGGGGAGCCCCAAGTAGGAGTAATCCTACTTGGGCGCCTCCTCCAAGTTGGCCTTCCCCCTTCCATATCCATTGGAGGTGGAAGGAAAGAGAGGGGGGAGGCCGAATCCTCCCCTTTCCTTCTCCCTTCCCTTCCTTTCCTTCTCCTCCTATTTATCCTATAGGGGCGCATCAACCCCTTTTGGGGCTGGTATTTCCAACTCTTGGCCCATATTAGGCCCATATAGCTTGCCGGGGGTTGCCCGGAACCCCTTCCGGTGACCCGATACGTACCCGATACCCCCAGAACTCTTCCGGTGTCCGAATACTATCGTCCTATATATGAATCTTTACCTCTCGAACATTTCGAGACTCCTTGTCATGTCTGTGATCTCATCCGGGACTCCGAACAACATTCGGTTACCAAATCACATAACTCATATAATACAAAATCGTCATCGAACGTTAAGCGCGCGGACCCTACGGGTTTGAGAACTATGTATACATGACCGAGACACATCTCCAATCAATAACCAACAGTGGAACCTGGATGCTCATATTGGTTCCTACATATTCTACGAAGATCATTATCGGTCAAACCGCAATGACAACATACGTCATTCCCTTTGTCATCGGTATGTTACTTGCCCGAGATTCGATCGTCTGTATCTTCATACCTAATTCAATCTCGTTATCAACAAGTCTCTTTACTCGTTCCATAATGCATCATCCTGCAACTAACTCATTATCACATTGCTTGCAAGGCTTATCGTGATGTGCATTACTGAGAGGGCCCAGAGATACCTCTCCAATACTCAGAGTGACAAATCCTAATATCGATCTGTGCTAACCCAACAAACACCTTCGGAGACACCTGTAGAGCATCTTTATAATCACCCAGTTACGTTGTGACGTTTGATCGCACACAAGGTGTTCCTCTGGTATTCGGGAGTTGCATAATCTCATAGTCAAAGGAATAGGTATTTGACATGAAGAAAGCAATAGCAATAAAACTGAACGATCAACATGCTAATTAAGCTAACGGATGGGTCTTGTCCATCACATCATTCTCCTAATGATGTGATCCCGTTCATCAAATGACAACACATGTCTATGGTTAGGAAACTTAACCATCTTTGATTAATGAGCTAGTCTAGTAGAGGCTTACTAGGGACACAGTGTTTTGTCTATGTATCCACACATGTATCAAGTTTCCAGTTAATACAATTCTAGCATGAATAATAAACATTTATCATGATATAAGGAAATATAAAATAACAACTTTATTATTTCCTCTAGGGCATATTTCCTTCAATGAAGGGGCTTCAAGAGAGGAACATGGGGTGCCACCACCTCAGAAGCCATGGTTATGGCAGGAAGAGATCCATATGGGCCAAGGAGGACGCAAAATGCGGAAGTCTGGGCATCCCACACCCCTTGGCGGACTTCACCGTCCCACAGGAGCGTGGCGTCCTCAGGGCACATCACCATTGGGACCCAGTCAAGAAGGTTTTCGAGATGGACCCGGTCACGATGGAGTTCATGAGACTGCTGGTAATTTTAGTTTTGGATCAATTCGACTGCACGTTTAGTCATATTTGTAAATGATCCTTGTTCCTTTTGTAGAGAGAGCAACACAGGATTGTGGCCAAAAGCGACTGGCCGTCCGAGGCATTGGCGAGGCCCAATTGGGACACCTCATCCAACCGGGCATTGAACATATTGAAAGGACTCTCGGTGGACACTCGGCCGTCGTATGGACGCGTGCACGGTGTCGGAGACGACACCACGTGGAAGAAGTACTACCGTGAGACTACAGAGGAGAGAAAGGAAAGACAGAGGTTAACTGAACAAAACATCGACAAGAAGGTTGAGATTGTGGTTGAGAAGAAATCAGCTGAGATAGTCGCAACAGCGGTAGCTACCGCAAAGCAGGTGATTGCAGATATGTCTGGTGTCTTAGTTCCGTCCGTTTTCAGTTGGAGCAGCCAAAATCCAAAAAAATGCAGCGGACTTTCCCCTTGCCGAATTCTTTGGGAGCATCTCGACTAGCATTGCACCAGCACCTACACGTGCTCCTGCATCGGCTCCTGCACCGTCTCCCACACCTGCTCATAGTAGCCTGCCCTATGTCTCGGACGTGCTCGGCGGTGCTTCGTCTTTGGCTGAGCTCGACGCCCTCACGGTATCTGTCACACTGGCCCTCTTCAATAAATGTATAATCTCCCGTTTCCATTGCCTTTCAGATATCTCACGTCGCAGACATGTCTTTGCAGGCCGATGTAACCCCGTGCACCATATTGTACACCATCGGCGACCAGAAGGTGGACGTGGGGAAGGCGACGATAATGAAGCCGAAGGAACCATTGTTCCACACCCTGCCGATCCCCCCTGACGTCTTCAAGGTTTTCGTGGACAGTGTCAAACTGGGCCACGAGAATTTGGCTCCTCCGGTTGTGACACCCCAAGACCGGCGCTTCAGTTGCCCTTCCATTTATTTTAGTTGTTGACGTGTGTTTATTATGTTTGTTGCATTAGCATAATTGTTTTGCATATTTCATTCCTATATGTTTATGCCATGATCATGTTGAGTGCCTTGTCATATCTTTGCTTCTTGCACCATGCTCATTTCGCTTGTTATGCCATGTGTTTGCATTGTGCCTCTTGCCATTATATTGCATTGTGCCATCCTATGCTGCTTGCCCTATGCATATGTCCCATGCATCATCACCTCCTCCTTCCTTCTTCTTTCTTTCATTTTAGCAAGAGCCGTATATTCTATGCCTCTTGTAGTATTGTTTGTTGCACCTTGCCATGCCATGCCTCATTAAACCGGACATGCATCATACTTGAATGTGCATCATGTCATGTTTATGCTTGTTGGTTTACCATGTTGTTTGCTTCTTTCCGGTTGTTCTCCTTCTCGATAGTTCATGTTTCGTTGCATTTGTGAGGATTCATTCGACTACGTGGCTTCATCTTCTTCATGGACTCGTTCTTCTTCCTTGTGGGATTTCAGGCAAGATGACCGTCACCTTGGATCTCACTACTATCTTTGCTATGCTAGCTATCCCGATGCTATCGCTATGTCGCGCGACCTACCACTTGTTTATCGAGCCTCCCAAATTGCCATGATAACCTCTAACCGCTTTCACCCTTCCTAGCAAACCGTTGTTTGGCTATGTTACCGCTTTGCTCAATCTCTCTTATAGCGTTGCTAGTTGCAGGTTGCTCCATGTTGGGACATGGATATCATGGGATCTCACAATATCTCTTATTTAATTAATGCATCTATATACTTGGTAAAGGGTGGAAGGCTCGGCCTTATGCCTGGTGTTTTGTTCCACTCTTGCCGCCCTAGTTTCCGTCATACCGGTGTTATGTTCCTTGATTTTGCGTCCCTAACACGATGAGGGGTATGGGACCCTCTCTACGTTTCGCTTTGAATAAAACTCTTCCAGCAAGGCCCAACATTGGTTTTAACATTTGCCATAATAATACTTGAACCTAATAATTAATTAGCATAGGGCGTCACGAACCCAAGGATTTTTACATACATGGCAGGGCCAGTGCTGATGGTGTTGGTCCCAAACAGAGCCACTTGCGGTGCCACCCCTTTTTCAAGGGTTTTTGGTTGTTGTACATAGTGCTCACCCGGTCGTGGCCTAAGACGAGATATGCGCGTCTACTATCAGGGTGTCGACGTGCTGGGAGGCTTTGCTGGATTAGTTTTACCATTGTCGAAATGTCCTGTGCACCAGGATCCTGAGTCTGATCGGTTGTCCCACGATGGAGGATTGTATCCCCGGATCATGAGCTTGTCATGGGCTAAGCTGGGACACCCCTGCAGGGTTTAATCTTTCGAAAGCCGTGCCCACGTTTATGTGGCATATGGGAATTTGTTAATATCCGATTGTAGAGGACTTGAAGTAAACTCAATTAAAATACACCAACCGCGTGCATAACTGTGACGGTCTCTTTTCGAGTGAGTCGAGAAGAGAACACGGTGGGGTTATGTTTGAACGTAAGTAGTTCAGAATCACTTCTTGATCATTACTAGTTTGCGACCGTTGGCATAGATTCTCGTCTTACTCTTGTACTCATGAGTTAGCCACCATACTATGCTTAGTCGCTGCTGCAACCTCACCACTTATCCTTTCCGTACCCTTTAAGCTTTGCTAGTATTGATACCCATGGTACTGGGATTGCTGAGTCCTCGTGGCTCACAGTTTAATACACCAACAGTTGCAGGTACAGGTAATGCGATGTTCATGGCGCGAGAGCGATGTTTTCCCGTTTTGAGTTCTTCTTCTTCTTCATCGATCTTGGGTTAGGTTCCTGGTCGGCAGCCTAGGCTAGCAGGGTGGATGTCGTTTGAGTTTCTGTTTGTGTTTCATCCGTAGTCGGATGTTGTTCTATGTATGATGTGTTGATGTATTCTTGCGGCATTTGTATGCCTTGTATGTATCCCCATCTATTATGTAATGTTGATTTAATGATATCCACCTTGCAAAAGCGTGTCAATATGCGGTTCTATCCTTAGTGGGACCTTCGAGTATCTTTAGGATAGTATCGCATATTGGGCGTGACAAGTTGGTATCAGAGCCACGACCGACCATAGGAGCCCCTTGATTGATCGCTGGCGTTGTTGAGTCTAGAACAATTTTTCTTGAGTCTTAGGAATATATATATCGAAGAGTAGGATTATTTTTACTCCTCAGCCCCCTTCGTCGCTCTAGTGAGGTCTCCTGACGTAGATGTTTTGACTTTTCTCTCCTCATTTTCACTAAAAAAATTAGGATCACGCGGGTATCTTGGAGTCGTTTCGATAATTTTTTGATGAGAACATTGTTCTTGGTGCCTCCTGTCATTTAGGGGTTGTGGCAGTCCCGGGGAGTTGAGCTCCGAGGTGTCGTCGTCACAATTTTATCATTGCATTTCCGGTATACCTGAGCTTTTGCCGACATCAAAAATCTCTTATATGTAGTTAGTGGTGAGATAACCTCGACGCCACCCAGTACTGGGGCGGGAGTTCGGGAGTATTTCCACAACTCGTATATCGGATGCTTTTCGAAGGTCGAGGTACACGATTTTCAGAGTTTTCTTGGTTATGTGTTGACGGATGGATACAGTTGGGGCATAGGGCTTGTTAGTTGTGTGATATATATTGTGCCACCCTATATCCCCAACACAAGATTGCATAACCAGAAAGTTTCGGGAGTTTTAGGTGGGAATTCAAGTATCACGTAGGATATCTTTCCAACAGACACATGATACGATATGGGGTCTATCATATGTTTGTTCCGTCTTATTCCGCAAGCCAAGTCCTTTGTTTTGTTTTGAGTTGTGGTATTCGAGTTGCTTCAATGTCAAGTGTTGATTCCATACCTTTCCTAAGTGGTGTTCTCATACTTCTATGTGAATACTAATCCTTCTTGATTTCAAGATTGTCTTGTAAATCCTTTTCAACCGGTGCTTTCATCTTCAAGTTATTCCATCCACTTCATCCTTGTAAGTTCAACTCTCATTTTCTAAAACGGTGTCGTTTCCCCATCCCCATTTATTTTCTTTCCCATCCTCCCACCCTTTTGTTTACAGAGTCTGAAGTCGCTAATCGAGTATCCTTTTATTCATGAGATTGGTCGTGCCAATTCTTTCCATCCGACGTGCTCATCTTCAGGTGGATCCAATCAATTTCAACATCCGCAAGATCAATTCTAAGCTTTTCAACGTTGTTTGTTCCATCCGTCCCAAGTTGTCTTTGTTTTCCCCCCCCCCCCCCCCCTTTTTTTCAAGGACTCATATTTCCTAATCAAGTATCCATATTATGGATGTGAAGTTTCTTCATTCTTTCCTTCAATGTTCTTATCCAGTGGTTCTCATGAAGATGCTCTTCAAGTTCATCATCCTTCGTTGTTGTTTCTTCTCCAGTGGATTCAATACAAGCTTTCGGTGTTGACCATATCCTTTTTGTCCTTTCATATGCTTTCTTATGCCGGTGCACCTCTCAATCATTCACCTCTCTCTATTCATATCCGGAGTGCTATAGATATCTCAGAAGATTCACGTTTCCGTTGATAATCCGTTCAAGCTATTTCGTGGTTGTTATCTCATTCAAGTCATTTAATTCAACTGGTGCAATCTCTCTTCAAAATCATTTCAACGGTGTTTTCTTTTGAGTGGGCCCTAACCCACAGGTCTTTTCCCAGGATCTTACCTGACTCTTCTAATTTATCTGGAGCGATTCCCAAATTCTTTTCAAAAGTTTGATGTAAGAATGAATTTCCATCAGTCAGATACCCTCTCCTAGATTGCTTTCAAATCATTTTCATCATTGGTTCAAATTTTCTATTCTTCATTCCGGAGTGCCTCAACAATTCATGGTGGTGTTTCTCGTCGTCATTCTCAGATTTGAAGACCGAAGAAGAGTTTCTCTTCAATCATATCTGTTCTCTTGAAGATGCGTAGTTCAAGCTTGCTGCCATCCTCTCAAAATTGTTTTTGATTGTGAGAATTCTTTTCACCCATCCAGAGCAATTCATGAGTCTTTTCAGTTTGATTCTCTGGATCCCGTCATCTCAGAATTATTCATTCTCAGCTTTCATCTCTCGTTCTCTAAATCTTATCGGTGCATCGTTGAAGAATTCTCTAGTCAGTTCGTGATCTCTTCATTCTCTTGTATCTAAATTTCCTGAAGTATCTTTGTTTATTTTCTAGTTCTTCCCGGTGATTCGTTCACTTTTCTTCAATCGTTTTCAATTCTTACGGTGGTTCGTTCAAGATTCCTTTTCCTTGTTATGATATTAATTCATTAGTTTCTTTCCAAAATCCTACCGGTGGTTTGTTCAAGACTTTCCCAAGTTCGTGCTATATCTCACCAATCCTTTTCAAGAATAACAAGTAGCATGCCTATCCATTGCTTGTCATCAATTTAATTTGATGAAGGATAAGCATACAATAAATCTTATTCTTATTTCCTTGAGGTGATTCAATTCTGTTCTTCCGGAGATTGTTCATGATGAGTAAATTCTTGATTACAAGTGATTCATCTTTCTTTCCGGAGTTGTTCATCCTATCACATTCTCGGTTCGAGATGCTTCATATTTTCTTTCCGGAGTTCCAAGCTCTCTCATTTATCTCATCGCGAAGCTCCTTCTAAATCATTGCAAGGCTTCACCTTGTGTTTTCAACTTATCTTTTCTTTCTATCATTCTCTTTTGTTACTAGTGTTCTCACGAAGGCTCAACATGGTGGTTCATCAAAGATTTATTTCATTCCCGAAGTGTTCGCCAAGATTCTTATTGGAGGAGCTCAAGCATTCTTCATCTTGCCTTCCGAAGTGCAATTCTTTCTATCTTATCTTTTGAGGTGGTGTTATGTCATTCTTGACAATTTCCCTTCATGCTTCATGATTCACAAGTTGTCAGGAATGAGATATTTAAACCCATCATTTTCTTCCTTGGAGTTATCTTGGTATAGATTTCACTTAAAGCCTTCCCTACGGAATGTTGCTAGTATGGTGTTTATCAATGATCCAAGTTTCCTCCTATCCTCGCGGAGAAAGAAGTTTTCCCATCTCTTCGTTCCTCTCAGCTAATCAATCTTTTGGTAGTGGCTAGTTGTCACCTCATAATTTTGAGATGTCTCCATAAGCCCACAAGGATCATATCCTTTCGTATTGATCTTCCAACAACTCCGTTCAATCCTTCTTTTAAGGATGCCCTCTTAAATTCATTTCAGGTAGAACATGATGTTTTTTTCTCCGTTCTTTTCATCCCATTGTCACATTTGTTCCGGAGGTTTTATGATGTTGCTCTCTTCGTCCCATCATCTCATTTTGCCAAGATCATGTTCTTTTCCTCGCTTAACCATTTAAACTAGAGTGTTGTCTCATCTCTTCGAGTTCTTTTCATCTTATCAATTCTTGCATCTCTTTTTAACCGGAGTGCTGTTGGAATTTGTTCTTCCTCATTCCTTGTTTATCTCGTTTCAACCAGAGTGGTTTCAATTCCTTCTTGTCCATTGTGCTCTTCATTCATAGCTTTGCAACCTCCAAGGTTCACATGGTGTTCCTTGTTTCTCTTTTCTACCAGAGTGCTCTCAATTACGTTCAACTCTGTTGTGTTCTTCTTTCAAGTTTTTTAACCTCTCAAGGTTCATTGGTTTCACTCATTTGTCAAAGAAGCAACTTTATTTTACCTATTCCTCTTCCGTTTCTCCCCGGTGCCATCCTTAGATCTCGGGTCGAGATCTCTTGTAAGTGGAGGAGAGTTGTGACGCCCCAAGACCGGCGCTTCAGTTGCCCTTCCATTTATTTTAGTTGTTGACGTGTGTTTATTATGTTTGTTGCATTAGCATAATTGTTTTGCATATTTCATTCATATATGCTTATGCCATGATCATGTTGAGTGCCTTGTCATATATTTGGTTCTTGCACCATGCTCATTTCGCTTGTTATGCCATGTGTTTGCATTGTGCCTCTTGCTATTATATTGCATTGTGTCATCCTATGTTGCTTGCCCTATGCATATGTCCCATGCATCATCACCTCCTCCTTCCTTCTTCTTTCTTTCCTTTTAGCAAGAGCCACATTTTCCCTTCCTCATTAATGTTCATCTTTTCCCTACAAATATTAGACCATGCCACTTACGTCCCTGCCAAATTTCATTCTACTTGGAGTTTTGTCTTGGTTGGGTTAAAAAATGGTCCAAGTTTGAACTTTATTCAAACTTGTATTTTTTTTACCTCTAAAAATGTCCCAAAGCAATTTATTCAAATGCTACGTAAATCCAGAATCTCAGATATATTTTTATGTCATCCTAATTCCTTGCCAAACTCGCTGGGCTTTTCTTGCATTTCTGTTTGAAGAAATTGCTTAAAGGAAAAGAGAGAAAGAGAGAGTAGCAACAGCAGCAGGAGCAGCCCAGCGCAGCAGCAGCCCGGCCCAGCTCCAGCGCCTCCCTCATCCCATGTCTCTCCCCCTCTATTGGTAATTCCAGCTTGCCACGCTGGTCACCCGCGCTGAGCCCACCCGCAGCGACCATTCCCTTCTCCCTTTTCTTCCTCCTCTCGCCACATCCCCCTCACAGTAAAACAGAGGAGGAGCACACATGGCCACGAGGGCAAGGCCCGACGCCGGGCCCCCTCCTATAAAGCCGCCTAGGGTCTCGCCCTAGGGTTTCTACCCTTCCCTCTCTTCCCTCTGGGCCACCGCCTCTCCACAAAATCCCCACTTGCACCCGGCCCCGCTGCTTCCAGGAGCCATAGCCGGCGAGGCCACGAGCTTCCCTCTGGCATAGCAGCTCCACCGACCTCCATCCTCCCGGCTCCGAGCACTGCCACGCCGTCACAGTTCCATTCAGACGCCAAGCCAGGCCCAAGGATCGCCAAGTCCCTCGACGTCCTCTTCCTCCCCTGCGTCTTCTCGCCGTCCCCGTTCACCTACAACCTCGTACAACTTCAGCAGCACCCCCTCGGTGAGCAGCTGTTCCTTCCGGCCCCTCTCCGGTTCGATTTTGTCGCTGTGGCCGCCGATCTCGTCGTGTCCGAGGCTGTGTCCGCCATGGACGACCATGGCAGCGAGCCCAAGCTCGTGTTCTAGCCTCTGCACGCCTCACCTTTGCATGCATCCACACACGGGCATCCACGCACCGCGTCGCTCGCAGCACCCATGGCCACTCGCCCCTCGCCTCGTGGCCCGGCCCGTTCCTGCCGCTGCCGCAACTGAGACGAGTACGAGCTCGTCCTTGAGTTCCCGCATGCACCGCCTTGCACACGCTTGCTCGCGCACTTCACCACGGGAACCCTTGTCAGTTTCCGCACCCCCGCCGGTGATCTGCTGCACCCGCAGCAGCTGCTTGCTCCCGTCGCGGGAAGCATCACCGGGCATCCATGGCCGCCATGGCCACGGGCAGCAGCTTGGCCTACACACATGCGAACAAGGCTGCATCCTGCAGAAGCTCCTTTGTTCAAACCCGCACCCCGCAGCAGCTCTGCGGCCCCTAGCATTGCCTCGTTTGCTCACTGGCAACACCGGCGAGATCCCCGTGCTTCCATGGCTAGGGCTTTAGCATTTTGGAGTGTTCTTATTCCATGGCATGCTTTTTTTTCACACACACTGCGCTGGCCTAGCTGGTTGACCCGCTCGGTGTCATCGAGGAGATCTTGGGTTCGAAACCTAGTTATCCCTATTTCCCCTCTATTTTTATTTTCTTTGCCTGCACACACGCACACATTCAGCCGCTTGGGCCTTTCTTTGCCTGCACACACGCACACATTCAGCCGCTTGGGCCAATTCCATTTCTGGGCCGTGACACTGTGATGCTTCGGGCCCGTGCATGTTTTTTTTCTCTGCCTGTGCATTTAGTTATTTTTTCCAGTTATTGGATAATTGCAGAAATGCCATTTAATTGCTTTGCTCATATTTAAATAATCGTGCATCGGATTGAAACATGTCATACATACATCTTGCTCAGATTTTCATGTAGTTTCACAATATCCAACTTTCATCCATGTTTGAAATTTTTAAATTGTTGTTTGCATTAATTTGCATAAATAGCATGTTAAAATGGATTAATTCATAACTAAATAACCGTAGCTCCAAATTTAACAATCTTTATATGTAAATGGGGGTAGAAAAGTTTAACATGGTGGCAATAGTTTGCATGTTTAATAACTCTAAAATTGTGTTTAGGGCAGAACAGTACCATAACCAAAATATGCACATGGGGATTTTCCGGAATTGTTGTTTGTTATTTCCGGCCTCATTTAAACTTGCCTAAATAGTTAGTTTGCTTACGCTTCACCTCTTTCCATGTTTAACAACATTTAATTTTTTTGAGTAGATTAAATGGGAGAGAACTATACAATTGATGTGGTGTTTCATCAATATGCAACTCGTTGAATATTGAGCTCCACTTAACTTGTAGTATTGTTTGTTGCACCTTGCCATGCCATGCCTCATTAAACCGGACATGCATCATACTTGAATGTGCATCATGTCATGTTTATGCTTGTTGGTTTACCATGTTGTTTGCTTCTTTCTGGTTGTGCTCCTTCTCGATAGTTCATGTTTCGTTGCGTTTGTGAGGATTCGTTCGACTACGTGGCTTCATCTTCTTCATGGACTCGTTCTTATTCCTTGCGGGATTTCAGGCAAGATGACTGTCACCTTCGATCTCACTACTATCTTTGCTATGCTAGCTGTGAAGGAAATATGCCCTAGAGGCAATAATAAAGTTGTTATTTATATTTCCTTATATCATGATAAATGTTTATTATTCATGCTAGGACTGTATTAACCGGAAACTTAGTACATGTGCAAATATATAGACAAACAAAGTGTCACTAGTTTGCCTCTACTTGACCAGCTCGTTGAATCAATGATGGTTATGTTTCCTAACCATAGACATGAGTTGTCATTTGATTAACGGGATCAAATCATTAGAGAATGATGTGATTGACAAGACCCATCCATTAGCTTAGCACGATGATCGTTTAGTTTGTTGCTATTGCTTTCTCCATAACTTATACATGTTCCTATGACTATGAGATCATGCAACTCCCGAATACCGGAAGAACACATTGTGTGCTACCAAACGTCACAACGTAACTGGGTGATTATAAAGGTGCTCTAGAGGTGTCTCCGAAGGTGTTTGTTGAGTTGGCATAGATCGAAATTAGGATTTGTCACTCTGATTGTCGGAGAGGTATCTCTGGGCCCTCTCGGTAATGCACATCACTATAAGCCTTGCAAGCAATGTGACTAATGAGTTAGTTTCAGGATGATGCATTACGGAACGAGTAAAAAGACTTGCCGGTAACGAGATTGAACTAGGTATTGAGATACCGACGATCGAATCTCGGGCAAGTAACATACCGACGACAAAGCGAACAATGTATATCGTTATGCAGTTTGACCGATGACGATCTTCATAGAATATGTGGGAGCCAATATGAACATCCAGGTTCCACTATTGATTATTGACTGGAGACGTGTCTCGGTCTTGTCTACATAGTTCTCGAACCCGTAGGTTCCGCATGCTTAAACGTTCGGTGATGATCGATATTATGAGTTTATGTGTTTTGATGTACGGAAGGTAGTTCGGAGTCCCGGATGTGATCACGGACATGGCGAGGAGTCTCGAAATGGCCGAGACATAAAGATTGATATATTGGACGGCTATATTCGGACACCGGAAGTGTTCCGGGTGATTTCAGTGAAAACCGGAGTACTAGAGGGTTACCGGAACCCCCCCGGGAGAACTAATGGGCCACATGGGCCTTAGTGGAGAGAGAGGGCCGGCCAGGGCAGGCCGCGCGCCCCTCCCCCTTTGGTCCAAATTGGACTAGAGAAGGGGGGGCGGCGCCCCCCTTTCCTTCTCCCTCTCCTCCTTCCTTTCCCCCTCCTAGTAGGAGTAGGAAAGGGGAGTCCTACTCCTACTAGGAGGAGGACTCCTCTCCTGGCGCGCCCCAAGGGCCGGTCGGCCTCCCCCTTGCTCCTTTATATACAAGGACAGGGGCACCCTAGAACACACACGTTGATTGTTTCCAACCGTGTGCGGTGCCCCGCTCCACCATAATCCACCTCAGTCATATCGTAGCGGTGCTTAGGCGAAGCCCTGTTCCGGTAGCATCATCATCACCATCATCACACCGTCGTGCTGACGAAGCTCTCCCTCGACACTCTGCTGGATCGTGAGTTCATGTGACGTCACCGAGCCGAACGTGTGCAGATCGCGGAGGTGCCATACTTTGGTACTAGGATCGTTCGATCGTGAAGACGTACGACTACATCAACCGCGTTGTCATAACGCTTCCGCTTAGGGTCTATGAGGGTACATGGACAACACTCTCCCCTCTCGTTGCTATGCATCACCATGATCTTGCGTGTGCGTAGGATTTTTTTTGAAATTACTGCGTTCCCCAACAGTGGCATCCGAGCCAGGTTTATGCGTAGATGTTATATGCACGAGTAGAACACAAAGCAGTTGTGGGCGTGGGTATATACATATTGCTTGCCGTCACTAGTTGATTCTTGATTCGGCGGTATTGTTGGATGAAGCGGCCCAGACCGACATTACGCGTACGCTTACACGAGACTGGTTGTACCGACGTGCTTCGCACACAGGTGGCTGGTGGGTGTCAGTTTCTCCAACTTTAGTTGAATCGGATTCAATGAACAGAGTTCTTTCTGAAGATCAAAAAGCAATCACTATACTGTGTTGTGGTTTTTGATGCGTAGGTAAGAACGGTTCTTGCTCAGCCCGTAGCAGCCACGTAAAACTTGCAACAACAAAGTAGATGACGTCTAACTTGTTTTTGTAGGGCATGTTGTGATGTGATATGGTCAAGACATGATGCTAAATTTTATTGTATGAGATGATCATGTTTTGTAACGAAGTTATCAGCAACTGGCATGAGCCATATGGTTGTCGCTTTATTGTATGAAATGCAATCGCCATGTAATTGCTTTACTTTATCACTAAGCGGTAGCGATAGTCATAGAAGCAATAGTTGGCGAGACAACAACGATGCTCCGATGGAGATCAAGGTGTCAAGCCGGTGACGATGATGATCATGACGGTGCTTTGGAGATGGAGATCAAAGGCACAAGATGATGATGGCCATATCATATCACTTATATTGATTGCATGTGATGTTTATCCTTTATGCATCTTATTTTGCTTAGTTCGATGGTAGCATTATAAGATGTTCTCTCACTAAATTTCAAGGTATAAGTGTTATCCCTGAGTATGCACCGTTGCTACAGTTTGCCGTGCCGAGACACCACATGATGATCGGGTGTGATAAGCTCTACGTTCACATACAACGGATGCAAGCCAGTTTTGCACACGCAGAATACTCAGGTTAAACTTGACGAGCCTAGCATATGCAGATATGGCCTCGGAACACTGAGACTGAAAGGTCGAGCGTGAATCATATAGTAGATATGATCAACATAGTGATGTTCACCATTGAAAACTACTCCATCTCACGTGATGATCGGACATGGTTTAGTTGATATGGATCACGTGATCACTTAGATGATTAGAGAGATGTCTATCTAAGTGGAAGTTCTTAAGTAATTTGATTAATTGAACTTTAATTTATCATGAACTTAGTACTTGATAGTATTTTGCATGTCTATGTTGTTGTAGATAGATGGCCCATGCTGTTGTTCCATTAAATTTTAATGCGTTCCTAGAGAAAGCTAAGTTGAAAGATGATGGTAGCAACTACATGGACTGGGTCCGTAACTTGAGGATTATCCTCATTGCTACACATAAGAATTACATCGTGGAAGCACCGCTAGGTGACAAACCCGCTGCAGGAGCAACGCCAGATGTTTTGAACACCTGGCAGAGCAAAGCTTATGGCTACTCGATAGTTCGGTGTGCCATGACACTGATCCGGCAGACTCTAAGTCACAAACCGGATACGTGTTTTCATTAAATGGTGGAGCTGTCAGTTGGTGCAGTTCCAAGCAGAGCGTCATGGCAGGATCTACGTGTGAAGAGGAGTACATAGGTGCTTCGGAAGCAGCAAATGAAGGAGTCTGGATGAAGGAGTTCATATCCGATCTAGGTGTCATACCTAGTGCATCGGGTCCAATGAAAATATTTTGTGACAATACTGGTGCAATTTCCTTGGCGAAGGAATCCAGATTTCACAAGAGAACTAAGCACATCAAGAGATGCTTCAATTCCATCCGCGATCAAGTCAAGGAGGGAGACATAGAGATTTGCAAGATACATAAGGATGTGAATGTTGCAGACCCGTTGACTAAGCCTCTCTCATGAGCAAAACATGATCAGCACCAATACTCCATGGGTGTTAGAATCATTACAATGTAATCTAGATTATTGACTCTACTGCAAGTGGAAGACTGAAGGAAATATGCCCTAGAGGCAATAATAAAGTTGTTATTTATATTTCCTTACATCATGATAATTGTTTATTATTCATGGTAGAAATGTATTAACCGGAAACTTAGTACATGTGTGAATATATAGACAAACAGAGTGTCACTAGTTTGCCTCTACTTGACTAGCTCGTTGAATCAATGATGTTTATGTTTCCTAACCATAGACATGAGTTGTCATTTGATTAACAGGATCACATCATTAGAGAATGATGTGATTGACAAGACCCATCCGTTAGCTTAGCACGATGATCGTTTAGTTTGTTGCTATTGCTTTATCCATAACTTATACATGTTCCTATGACTATAAGATCATGCAACTCCTGAATACCGGAAGAACACTTTGTGTGCTACCAAATGTCACAACATAACTGGGTGATTATAAAGGTGCTCTACAGGTGTCTCCGATGGTGTTTGTTGAGTTGGCATAGATCGACATTAGGATTTGTCACTCCGATTGTCGGAGAGGTATCTCTAGGCACTCTCGGTAATGCACATCACTATAAGCCTTGCAAGCAATGTGACTAATGAGTTAGTTGTGGGATGATGCATTACAGAATGAGTAAAGAGACTTGCCGGTAACGAGATTGAACTAGGTATTGAGATACCGACGATCGAATCTCGGGCAAGTAACATACCGATGACAAAGGGAACAGTGCATATCGTTATGCGGTTTGACCGATGAAGATCTTTGTAGAATATGTGGGAGCCAATATGAACATCTAGGTTCTGCTATTGGTTATTGACCGGAGACGTGTCTCGGTCATGTCTACATAGTTCTCGAACCTGTAGGGTCCGCACGCTTAAACGTTCGATGACAATTGGTATTATGAGTTTATGTGTTTTGATGTACCGAAGGTAGTTCGGAGTCCCAGATGTGATCACAGACATGGCGAGGAGTCTCGAAATGGTCGAGACATAAAGATTGATATATTGGACGGCTATATTCGGACACTGGAAGTGTTTCGGGTGATTTCAGAGAAAACCGGAGTACCGGAGGGTTACCGGACCCCCCCGGAGAACTAATGGGCCACATGGGCCTTAGTGGAGAGAGAGAGGGCCGGCCAGGGCAGGCCGCGCGCCCTCCCCCTCTAGTCCGAATTGGACTAGGGAAGGGGGGGGTGGCGCCCCCCTTTCCTTCTCCCTCTCCTCCTTCCTTCCCCCTCCTAGTAGTAGGAAAGGGGAGTCCTACTCCTACTAGGAGGAGGACTCCTTTCCTGGCGCGCCCCAAGGGCCGGCCGGCCTCCCCCTTGCTCCTTTATATACGGGGGCAGGGGGTACCCTATAACACACAAGTTGATTGTTTCCAGCCGTGTGCGGTGCCCCCCTCCACCATAATCCACCTCGGTCATATTGTAGTGGTGCTTAGGCAAAGCCATGTTCCGGTAGCATCATCATCACCGTCATCACACCTTCGTGCTGACGAAGCTCTCCCTCAACACTCTGCTGGATCGTGAGTTCATGGGACGTCAATGAGCCGAACGTGTGCAGATCGCGGAGGTGTCGTACTTTTGGTACTAGGATCGGTCGATCGTGAACATGTACGACTACATCAACCGCGTTATCAGAACGCTTCCGCTTACAGTCTACGAGGGTACGTGGATAACACTCTCCCCTCTCGTTGCTATGTGATACGTCTCCAATGTATCTATAATTTTTGATTGTTCCATGCTATTATATTATCTATTTTGGATGTTTAATGGGCTTTAATATACCTTTTTATATTATTTTTTGGGACTAACCTACTAACCAAAGGCCCAGTGCAAATTGCTGTTTTTTTGCCTATTTCAGTGTTTCGCAGAAAAGGAATATCAAGCGGAATCCAAACGGAATGAAACCTCCGGGAGAGTTATTTTTGGAACAAACATGATCCAGGAGACTTGGAGTGGACATCAAGAAAGAAGCGAGGAGGCCACGAGGTGGGAGGGCGCACCCAGGGGGGCAAGCGCGCCCCCCACCCTCGTGGGCCCCTCGCCGCTCCACCGACCTACTTTTTCCTCCTATATATACCCATATACCTTTAAAACATCCGAGAGCACCACAAAACCCTATTTCCACCGCCGCAACCTTCTGTACCCGTGAGATCCCATCTTGGGGCCTTTTCCGGCGCTTCGCCGGAGGTGGAATTGATCACGGAGGGCTTCTACATCAACGCCATAGCCTCTCCGATGATGTGTGAGTAGTTTACCGCATACCTTCGGGTCCATAGTTATTAGCTAGATGGCTTCTTCTCTCTCTTTGGATCTCAATACAAAGTTCTCCTTGATTCTCTTGGATATCTATTTGATGTAATTCTTTTTGCGGTGTGTTTGTCGAGATCCGATGAATTGTGGGTTTATGATCAAGATTATCTATGAACAATATTTGATTCTTCTCTGAATTCTTTTATGCATGATTTAATATCTTTGCAAGTCTCTTTGAATTATCAGTTTGGTTTGGCCTACTAGATTGATCTTTCTTGCAATGGGAGAAGTGCTTAGCTTTGGGTTCAATCTTGCGGTGTCCTTTCCCAGTGACAGCAGGGGCAGTAAGGCACATATTGTATTGTTTCCATCGAGGATAAAAAGGTGGGGCTTATATCATATTGCTGGAGTTTATCCCTCTACATCATGTCATCTTGCCTAATGCGTTACTATATTCTTATGAACTTAATACTCTAGATGCATGCTGGATAGCGGTCGATGTGTGGAGTAATAGTAGTAGATGCAGAATCGTTTCGGTCTACTTGTCGCGGACGTGATGCCTATATACATGATTATGCCTAGATATTCTCATAACTATGCGCTTTTCTATCAATTGCTCGACAATAATTTGTTCACCCACCGTAGAATTTGCTATCTTGAGAGAAGCCACTAGTGAAACCTATGGCCCCCGGGTCTATCTTCCATCACATTATTTTCCTATCAACTTGCTATTTCTCTCATTGTTTATTTTGCAATCTTTATTTTCCAATCTATACAATAAAAATACCAAAAATATTTATCTTATTATCTCTATCAGATCTCACTTTCGTTAGTGACCGTGAAGGGATTGGAAACCCCTTTATCGCGTTGGTTGCGAGGTTCTTGTTTGTTTGTGCAAGTACTAGGGACTTGCATGTTACCTCCTACTGGTTGATACCTTGGTTCTCAAAAACTGAGGGAAATACTTACGCTACTTTGCTGCATCGCCCTTTCCTCTTCAAGGGAAAACCAACGCATGCTCAAGTGTAGCAAGAAGGATTTCTAGCGCCGTTGCCGGGGAGGTTGCTCCAAGTCAAGTCAAGATTTGATCTCCCGTCAACAAGCCATTTCTGGCACCGTTGCCGGGGAGATCTACACACAAGTTAAGACATATCAAGTACCCATCACAAACTCTTATCCCTCGCATTACATTATTTGCCATTTATCTCTTGTTTTCCTCTCCCCCAGTTCACCCTTGTCGTTTTATTCGCCTCTTTTCCGTTCGCCTCTTTTTGCTTGCTTCTTGTGTGCTTGTGTGTTGGATTGTTTGTCACGATGGCTCAAGACAATACTAAATTGTGTGATTTTTCCAATACCAACAATAATGATTTTATTAGCACTCCGATTGCTCCTCGTACTAATGCTGAATCTTGTGAAATTAATACTGCTTTGCTGAATCTTTTTATGAAAGATCCGTTTTCTGGCCTTCCTAGTGAAGATGCCGCTACCCGTCTAAACAGCTTTGTTGATTTGTGTGATATGCAAAAGAAGAAAGATGTGGATAATGATATTTTTAAATTGAAGCTATTTCCGTTTTCTCTTAGAGATCGTGCTAAAACTTGGTTTTCGTCTTTGCCTAAAAATAGTATTGATTCATGGAATAAGTGCAAAGATGCTTTTATCTCTAAGTATTTTCCTCCTGCTCAGATCATCTCTCTTAGAAACGATATTATGAATTTTAAGCAAACGATATTATGAAATTAATGATACGCAATTGCCCTACTCATGGATTAAACTTATGGATGATCATACAATTTTTTTATGCTGGATTGAATTTTGCTTCTAGAAATCTTTTAGATTCGGCCGCGGGAGGCACTTTTATGGAAATCACTTTAGGAGAAGCTACTAAACTCCTAGATAATATTATGGTTAATTATTCTCAATGGCACACCGAAAGATCTACTAGTAAAAAGGTTCATGCTATAGAAGAAATTAATGTTTTGAGTGGAAATATGGATGAACTTATGATTTTTTTGCTAATAAGAGTGTTTATTCTGATCCTAATGATATGCCTTTGTCTACTTTGATTGAGAATAATAATGAATTTATGGATGTGAATTTTTGTTGGTAGGAACAATTTTGGTAACAACACGTATAGAGGAAACTTTAATCCTAGGCCTTTTCCTAGTAATTCCTCTAATAATTATGGTAATTCCTACAACAACTCTTATGGAAATTTTAATGAGATGCCCTCTGACTTTGAGACGAGTGTTGAAGAATTTATGATTTTGCAAAAGAATTTCAATGCTTTGCTTGAAGAAAAATTGCCTAAGATTGATGAGTTGGCTAGGAACGTGGATAGAATTTCTCTTGATGTTGATCCTTTGAAACTTAGATCTATTCCACCTAAGCATGATATCAATGAGTCTCTCAAATCTATGAGAATTTCCATTGACGAGTGCAAAGAAAGAACTGCTAGGATGCGTGCAAAAAAGGATTGCTTTATAAAAGTGTGTTCTTCTAGTTTTCACGATAATAAGGATGAAGATCTAAAATTGATTGATGTGTCCCCTATTAAATCTTTGTTTTGCAATATGAATCTTGATAATGATGGGACTGGAGATGAGTCAACTTTAGCTAAAATGCATCCCAATGATTCTAAGTTTATAGATCTTGATGCAAAAATTGGTAAAAGTGGGATTGAAGAGGTCAAAACTTTACATAGCAATGAACCCACTATTTTGGATTTCAAGGAATTTAATTATGATAATTGCTCTTTGATAGCTTGTATTTCCTTGTTGCAATCCATGCTAAATTCTCCTCATGCTTATAGTCAAAATAAAGCTTTTACCAAACATATCATTGATGCTTTAATGCAATCTTATGAAGAAAAACTTGAATTAGAAGTTTCTATCCCTAGAAAACTTTATGATGAGTGGGAACCTACTATTAAAATTAAAATTAGAGATCATGAATGCTATGCTTTATGTGATTTGGGTGCTGGTGTTTCCATGATTCCAAAAACTTGATGATTGTTCTTTAAATTTGCATCTTGCGGATTCCACCATTAAGAAACCTATGGGAAGGATTAATGATGTTCTTATTGTTGCAAATAGGAATTATGTGCCTGTAGATTTCATTGTTCTTGATATAGATTGCAATCCTACTTGTCCTATTATTCTTGGTAAACCTTTCCTTAAAACGATTGGTGCAATTATTGATATGAAAGAAGGAAATATTAGATTTCAGTTTCCATTAATGAAGGGCATGAAACACTTCCCTAGAAAGAAAATTAAATTACCTTATGAATCTATTATGATAGCCACTTATGGATTGCATACCAAAGATGACAATACCTACATCTGTTCTTGTTTTTATGCCTAGCTAGGGGCGTTAAACGATAGCGCTTGTTGGAGGAAACCCAATTTTTTTCCTTTTTAGTAATAAATAATTAATATAGATTCTGTTTATATGTGTTTTTATGTTTTTAATTAGTGTTTGTGCCAAGTAGAACCTTTGGGAAGACTTGGGGGAAGTCTTTGCGATCTTGCTGTAAAAAACAGAAACTTTAGCGCTCACGAGATTTGCTGCCATTTTTTACTGGAGAGTGCAATTAGGTTGATTCTTTTTGCATATGATTAATAGACAAATTACTCACGTCCAACAATTTATTGAAGAATTTTTGGGGTTACATAAGTATTCTAAACCTACAGATTACTACAGACTTTTCTGTTTTTGACAGATTCTGTTTTTCGTGTGTTGTTTGCTTATTTTGATGAATCTATGGCTAGTATCAGGGGGTATGAACCATAGAGAAATTGGAATAAAGTAGCTTTAACACCAATATAAATAAATAATGAGTTCATTACAGTACCTTGAAGTGGTGGTTTGTTTTATTATACTAACGGAGTTCATGAGATTTTCTGTTGAGTTTTGTGTTGTGAAGTTTTCATGTTTTGGGTAAAGATTTGATGGATTTTGGAATAAGGAGTGGCAAGAGCCTAAGATTGGGGATGTCCAAGGGTAAAATTCAAGGACAACCAAAAGCCTAAGCTTGGGGATGCCCCGGAAGGCATCCCCTCTTTCATCTTCGTCCATCGGTAACTTTACTTGAGGCTATATTTTTATTCACCACATGATATGTGTTTTGCTTGGAGCATCTTGTATGATTTGAGTCTTTGCTTTTTAGTTTACCACAATCATCCTTGTTGTACACACCTTTTGGAGAGACACACATGAATCAGAATTTATTAGAATACTCTATGTGCTTCACTTATATCTTTTGAGCTAGATAATTTTGCTCTAGTGCTTCACTTATATCTTTTGAGATAGATAATTTTGCTCTAGTGCTTCACTTATATCCTTAAGAGCACGGTGGTGGTTTTATTTTATAGAAATTATTGATCTATCATGCTTAACTTATATTATTTTGAGAGTCTTTTAGAACAACATGGTAATTTGCTTTGGCTATAAAATTAGTCCTAATATGATAGGCATCCAAGATGGGTATAATAAAAACTTTCATAAAAAGTGCATTGAATACTATGAGAAGTTTGATACTTGATAATTATTTTGAGATATGAAGATGGTGATATTAGAGTCATGCTAGTTGAGTAGTTGTGAATTTGAGAAATACTTGTTCTAAAGTTTGTGATTCTCGTAGCATGCACGTATGGTGAACCGTTATGTGATGAAGTTGGAGCATGATTTATTTATTGATTGTCTTCCTTATGAGTGGCGGTCGGGGACGAGCGATGGTCTTTTCCTACCAATCTATCCCCCTAGGAGCATGCGCGTAGTACTTTGTTTCGATAACTAATAGATTTTTGCAATAAGTATGTGAGTTCTTTATGACTAATGTTGAGTCCATCGATTATACACACTCCCACCCTTCCACCATTGCTTGCCTCTCTAATACCACGCACCTTTCGCCGGTACCATACACCCACAATATACCTTCCTCAAAAGAGCCACCATACCTACCTATTATGGCATTTCCATAGCCATTCCGAGATATATTGCCATGCAACTTACCACCGTTCTGTTTGTTATGACACGTTACATCATTGTCATATTGCTTTGCATGATCATGTAGTTGACATCGTATTTGTGGCAAAGCCACCTTTATAATTCTTTCATACATGTCACTCATGAGTCATTTCATATCCTGGTACACTGCCGAAGGCATTCACATAGAGTCATATTTTGTTCTAGTATCGAGTTTAGTTTTTGAGTTGTAAGTAAATAAAAATGTGATGATCATCATTATTAGAGCATTGTCCCAAGTGAGCAAAGGAAGATGGAGACTATGATTCCCCCACAAGTCAGGATGAGACTCCGGACGAAAATAAAAAAAAGAGGCCATAAAAAAGGGGAAATTCCCAAATAAAAATGAAATGAGAGAAAAAGAGAGAAGGGACAATGTTACTATCCTTTTACCACACTTGTGCTTCAAAGTAGTTCCATGATCTTCATGATAGATAGTCTCCTATGTTGTCACAACCATATACTAATGGGAATTTTACATTATAGAACTTGGCTTGTATATTCCAATGATGGGCTTCCTGAAAATGCCCTAGGTCTTCGTGAGCAAGCAATTTGGATGCACACGCACTTAGTTTCTTTTGTTGAGATTTCATACACTTATAGCTCTAGTGCATCTGTTGCATGGCAATCCCTACTCACTCACATTAATATCTATTGATGGGCATCTCCATAGCCCGTTGATACGCCTAGTTGATGTGAGACTATCTTCTCCTTTTTTGTCTTCTCCACAACCACCATTCTATTCCACCTTGATAACCCACAAGTATAGGGGATCGCAACAGTTTTTGAGGGTAGAGTATTATTCAACCCAAATTTATTGATTCAACACAAGGGGAGCCAAAGAATATTCTCAAGTATTAGCAACTGAGTTGTCAATTCAACCACACCTGGAAACTTAATATCTGCAGCAAGGTATTTAGTAGCAAAGAATATGATAGTTGTGGTAACGGTGGCAAAAGGTAACGGTAGCAAAAGTAATATTTTTGGGTTTTATAGTGATGGTAACAGTAGCAACGGAAAAGTAAATAAGCGAAGAACAATATATGAAAAGCTCGTAGGCATTGGATCGCTGATGGAGAATTATGCCAGATGTGGTCGATCATGTAACAGTTATAACCTAGGGTGACACAGAACATGCTCCAGTTCATCAATGTAATGTAGGCATATATTCCAAATATAGTCACACGTGCTTATGGAAAAGAACTTGCATGACATCTTTTGTCCTACCCTCTCGTGGCATCGGGGTCCTATTGGAAATTAAGGGATATTAAGGCCTCCTTTTAATAGAGTACCGGGCCAAAGCATTAACACATAGTGAATACATGAACTCCTCAAACTACGGTCATCACCGGGAGTGGTCCCGATTATTGTCACTTCGAGGTTGCCGGATCATAACACATAGTATGTGACTATAGACTTGCAAGATAGGATCAAGAGCTCTCATATATTGGTGAAACCATAATAGGTTCAGATCTGAAATCATGACACTCGGGCCCTAGTGACAAGCATTAAGCATAGCAAAGTCATAGCAACATCAATCTCAGAACATAGTGGATACTAGGGATCAAACCCTAACAAAACTAACTTGATTACATGATAAATCTCATCCAACCCATCACCGTCCAGCAAGCCTACGATGGAATTACTCACACATGGCGGTGAGAATCATGAACTTGGTGATGGAGGAAGGTTGATGATGACGATGGCGACGGATTCCCCTCTCCGGAGCCCTGAACGGACTCCAGATCAGCCCTCCCGAGAGAGTTTAGGGCTTGGCGGCTGCTTCGTATCGTAAAACGTGATGAATTCTTCTCTATGGTTTTTTTCACCCCGAAAGTGAATATATAGAGTCAGGGTTGAGGTCGGTAGAGCATCAGGGGGCCCACGAGGCAGGGGGGCACGCCCAGGGGGTAGGGCGCGCCCCCACCCTCGTGGACAGGTGGAGGCCCCCCTGACGTGGATCTTTCTTCCAGTATTTTTTATATATGCCAAAATAATTCTCCGTTGATTTTCACGTCATTCCGAAAACTTCTATTTCTACACAAAAATAACACCATGGCAATTCTGCTGACAACAACGTCAGTCCGGGTTAGTTCCATTCAAATCATGCAAGTTAGAGTCCAAAACAAGGGCAAAAGTGTTTGGAAAAGTAGATACGACGGAGACGTATCAACTCCCCCAAGATTAAACCTTTGCTTGTACTCAAGCAATTCAGTTGATAAACTGAAAGTGATAAAGAAAAACGTTTACAAACTCGGTTTGCTCTTGTTGTTGTAAATATGTAAAGCCAACATTTAGGTTTTTAGCAAAGATTATGAACTAACCATATTCACAATAACATTTAGGTCTCATGTTTACTCATATCAATGACATAATCAACTAGCGAGCAATAATAATAAATCTCGGATGACAACACTTTCTCAAAACAATCATGATATGATATGACAAGATGGTATCTCGCTAGCCCTTTCTGAGACCGCAAAACATAAATGCAGAGCACCTTTAAAGATCAAGGACTGACTAGACATTGTAATTCATGGTAAAAGAGATCCAGTCAAGTCATACTCAATGTAAACTAACAGTAATGGATGCAAATGACAGCGGTGCTCTCCAACTGGTGCTTTTTAATAAGAGGGTGATGACTCAACATAAAAGTAAATAGATAGGCCCTTCGCAGAGGGAAGCAGGGATTTGTAGAGGTGCCAGAGCTCGGTTTTGAAATATATATGAATAATATTTTGAGCGGTATACTTTCATTGTCAACATAACAACCGAGAGATCTCGATATCTTCCATGCTACACACATTATAGGCGGTTCCCAAACAGAATGGTAAAGTTTATACTCGCCCTCCACTAACAAGCATCAATCCATGGCTTGCTCAAAACAACGAGTGCCTCCAACTAACAAGAGTCCCGGGGGAGTTTTGTTTGCAGTTATTTTGATTTGATTTGCATAAAGTAGGGGACTGGGCATCGCGGTGACCAGCCCTTTTCTCGTGAGTGAGGAGCGGAGTCCACTCCTCTTGAGAATAACCCACCTAGCATGGAAGATATAGACAGCCCTAGTTGATACATGAGCTATTCGAGCATACAAAACAGAATGTTTATTTGAAGGTTTAGAGTTTGGCACATACAAATTTACTTGGAACGGTAGGTAGATACCGTATATAGGTAGGTATGGTGGACTCATATGGAATAACTTTGGGGTTTATGGAATTGGATGCACAAGCAGTATTCCCGCTTAGTACAAGTGAAGGCTAGAAAAAGACTGGGAAGCGACCAGCTAGAGAGCGACAATAGTCATGAACATGCATTAAAATTAATCAACACCGAATGCAAGCATGAGTAGGATATAATGCACCATGAACATAAATATCGTAGAGGCTATGTTGATTTTGTTTCAACTACATGCGTGAACACGTGCCAAGTCAAGCCACTCGAATCGTTCAAAAGAGGATACCACCCTATCATACCACATCACAACCATTTTAATAGCATGTTGACAAGCAAGGTAAACAATTATAAGATCCTAGCTAATTAAGCATGGCATAAGCAACTATAATCTCTAATTGTCATTGCAAACATGTTGATTCATAATAGGCTGAATCAGGAATGATGAACTAATCATATTTACAAAAACAAGAGAGGTTGAGTTCATACCAGCTTTTCTCATCTCAATAAGTTCATCCTATAATCATCATTATTGCCTTTCACTTGCACGACCGAATAGTGTGGAAAATAATAATAGTGCACGTGCATTGGACTAAGCTGGAATCTGCCAGCATTCATTTCAAGAGAGAAGACAAGGTAATATGGGCTCTTTGTTAGATCAACAATAATGCATATGAGAGCCACTCAACATTTCAATCATGGTCTTCTCCTCTCGACCCCCAAAGAAAAGAAGCAAAACTATTTACACGGGAAAGCTCCCAACAAGCAAAAAGAAGAACAAGAAATCTTTTTGGGTTTTCTTTTTAATTACTACTACAGGCATGGAAAGTAAACTAGCTAAAAGCTACAACTATTTTTTTGGTTTTTCTTAAGGTTTATCAAACACACAAGAAGAAAGCATAAAAAGGAAAATAAACTAGCATGGATGATACAGTGAAAAAGTATGAGCACCGACAACTAGCATGAGTGTGTGAACATGAATGTAATGTCGGTGAGAAATACGTACTCCCCCAAGCTTAGGCTTTTGGCCTAAGTTGGTCTATGGCCACGGCTGGCCTGGCGGATATCCAAAGTTGTAGCTCGGGTCGTACTGAGAAGAATCCCCCTGGTGCCACTGGTTGGCGATCTCTTCTAGATTCCACTGATAAACAAACTGTCGGTGAGGATCAAATTGTGGTTCCGGATCTGGCTCTGTAGCTGGTGTGGGGTTTTGGTAGGCGTGAATGGCCTCCGGCGGAACAAGGTACTTGCCTGCAGATAAGTCAAACAAAGAAGGACCAGTCAAAGTAACAGTCGCAGGGTGATTTTTGTCAAATATCATCTTGTACTTAAGCATCTTTTCCTTATTCTTAACGATAAAATCATGTGCTACCATACTCTTATAGTCTAGAAAATAGGAGGCACCAACTTCTCTTCCTTCTCATAATGTCTAATAGGTATGTTAAAGTGTGCAGCGAGGCGCGAGGCGAAGATGCCTCCAAGGACGGGGCCTTTAGTACGGTTAAGATTTAACCGCTTTGCAACAATAGCGCCCATACTAAATGTGTCATCACGGAACAAGGCATGGCACAAAATAACAATATCAGGGGCACTAAGGTTGCCACAGTTTCCGCGACCAATAAAGCATCTACTAGAAAATATTGCAAAGTAACGTAAAACAGGAAAATATATGCTAGTAATTCTTGCGTCAGAAACTTTCCTCGTTTCCCCTACAGCAATTGTATCAATAAACCCTTCCACATCATCACGATGTGGTTCCTCTACACACCCTCAAAAGGGATCAAACAAACCTGACAAAAATCACGAAGTGACATCTTCTTATGCTCATCATATAAATAAAATTCAACCGTAGGTGGTGAGCTCCTAGCATGGAAATGAAAGTTTTGCACAAAGATATTGGTGAGTAAGAGATACTGTTCGCGTTGGTCGTGGAGGAAGGCGGTGAGGCTTGCGTTCTCAGCCAATTCATAGAAATCATCATAAATCCCGGCTGCTCTCAAGAAATCATCACAAGGCCGAACCTCCGCGGTGCGAGGGAGATTATACTTGGGCTTCTTGTTCTCTTCACTTTGTTTATCCTTCGAGCTTCGACTCGATGAGCCCCTCAAAAATCTCTTCATCTTTTTCTGAAAATTTATGAAATTTTTAGTAACTTCAAAATAAAAGTGAACCAAACTCAACAATATTGATAGCAACTACTCCTACAAGTGCCTAGAGGCAATATCATGCATCAAAACTACTTTTGACCACATAAATTTGACATGCAAGCTCAAGAACAGGGTCACCTAAGCAGCAAAAATTTGCAATGAATAAAGCACTAGAACAAAAACTAATTGGATCATTAGAGGAGTCACATACCAAAGAACAATCCCCCAAAGCAGTTTTGTGAATGGAGCTTTGAGCAAGGAGATCGAAAATGGCAGCAAAATGAGCTTGGACTCGGGTTTGAACTGGCTAGTGTTGTTTTTGGGAGGAAGGAGTGTGTGGTAGCTGGAATAAGTGGAGGGGAGCCACCGTGGGCCCACGAGGCAGGGGGCGTGCCCTCCACCCTCGTGGCTAGGTGCTTGCTCCCTTTGTTGTGTTCTCAGTGCCAGATATTCTCAAATATTCTAGAAAAATCATATTTAATTTTCAGGGCATTTGGAGAACTTTTATTTTCGAGGTATTTTCTTATTGCATGGATAATTCAGAAAACAGACAGAAAATACTATTTTTGCTTTATTTAATATAGATAACAGAAAGTAAAAAGAGGGCACAGAGAGTTGTGTTTTCTAAATTCATCCATCTCATGCTCATCAAAAGGAATTCACTAACAAGGTTGATCAAGTCTTGTAAACAAACTCATTCCGAATAACATGAAACCGGAGAATTTTCGAATAACACTAGGTTACCTCAACGGGGATATGCATGTCCCCAACAATAAGAATATTATATTTCTTCTTGACAGTAGGAAGAGGAAATTCAAAACCTCCAATAGTAATTGTTGAAATTTTTCCAATAGAATTGATACTGTGGACTTGAGGTTGTTTCCTCGGAAAGTGTACAGTATGCTCATTACCATTAACATGAAAAGTGACATTGCCTTTGGTGCAATCAATAACAGCCCCTGCAGTATTCAAAAAGGGTCTTCCAAGAATAATAGACATACTATCGTCCTCGGGAATATGAAGAATAACAAAGTCCGTTAAAATAGTAACATTTGCAACCACAACAGGCACATCCTCACAAATACCGACATGTATAGCAGTTGATTTGTCAGCCATTTGCAAAGATATTTCAGTAGGTGTCAACTTATTCAAATCAAGTCTACGATATAAACAGATAGGCATAACACTAACACCGGCTCCAAGATCACATAAAGCAGTTTTAACATAGTTTCTTTTAATGGAGCATGGTATAGTTGGTACTCCTGGATCTCTAAGTTTCTTTGGTATTCCACCCTTAAAAGTATAATTATCAAGCATGGTGGAAATTTCAGATTTTGGTATCTTTCTCTTATTAGTAAGAATTTCCTTCATGTATTTAGCATAAGGATTCATTTTAAGCATATCAGTCAAACACATACGCAAAAAGATAGGTCTAATCATTTCAGCAAAGCGCTCAAAATCCTCATCATCCTTTTTCTTGGATGGCTTAGGAGGAAAAGGCTTGGGTTTCTGAACCCATGGTTCTCTTTCTTTACCGTGCTTCCTAGCAACAAAGTCTCTCTTATCATAACGTTGATTCCTTGATTGTGGGTTATCAAGATCAAAAGCAGGTTCAATCTCTACATCATTGTCATTACTAGGTTGAGCATCAATATGAACATCATCATTAACATTGTCACTAGGTTCATGTTCATTACCAGATTGTGTTTCAGCATCAAAAATATAAATATCATTGGGATTCTCAGGTGTGTCTACAACAGGTTCACTAGAAGCATGCAAAGTCCTATCACTTTTGTTTTTCTTCCTTTTAGAAGGACTAGGTGCATCTATAGTAGTTCTTTGAGAATCTTGCTCAATTCTCTTAGGGTGGCCCTCGGGATACAAAGGCTCCTGAGTCATTTTACCACCTCTAGTCATAACTCTAATAGCATTATCATTCTTCTAACTATTTAATTCATTGAGAAAATCATTCTGAGCTTTAAGTACTTGTTCTACTTGAGTGGTAACCATAGAAGCATGTTTACTAATAAGTTTAAGTTCACCTTTAACATTAGCCATATAATCACTCAAGTGTTCAATCATGCAAGCATTATGTTTCAATTGTCTACCAACATAAGCATTAAAATCTTCTTGCTTAACCATAAAGTTATCAAATTCATCCAAACATTGGCTAGCAAACTTAGTAGGAGGGATTTCAGCTTTATCATATCTATAGAGAGAATTTACCTTTACTACCTGTGTTGGGTTATCGAGACCATGTGTTTCTTCAATAGGTGATGAATTAAGACCATGTATTTCTTCAACATGTGGTAAATTCTTAACATCTTCAGCTTTTATACCTTTTTCTTCCATAGATTTCTTTGCCTCTTTCATATCTTCAGGACCGAGAAATAGAATACCCCTTTTCTTTGGAGTTGGCTTAGGAGTTGGTTCAGGAAGTGTCCAATTATTTTCATTAGTCAACATATTATTCAATAGAATTTCAGCTTGATCAACAGTTCTTTCCCTAAAAACACAACCAACACAACTATCCAGGTAATCTCTGGAAGCATCGATTAGTCCATTATAAAAGATATCAAGTATTTCATTTTTCTTGAGAGGATGATCAGGCAAAGCATTAAGTAACCGGAGAAGCCTCCCCCAAGCTTGTGGGAGACTCTCTTCTTCAATTTGCACAAAATTATATATTTCCCTTAAAGCAGCTTGTTTCTTATGAGCGGGGAAATATTTAGTAGAGAAGTAGTAAATCATATCCTGGGGACTATGCACACAACCAGGATCAAGAGAATTAAACCATATCTTAGCATCACTCTTTAATGAGAACAGAAATAATTTAAGTATATAATAATAGCAAGTTTCTCATCATTAGTGAACAGGGTAGCTATATCATTTAATTTAGTAAGATGTGCCGCAACAGTTTCAGATTCATAGCCATAGAAAGGATCAGATTCAACCGAAGTAATTAACTCGGGATCAACAGAGAAATCATAATCCTTATCAGTAACAAAGATAGGTGAAGTAGCATAAGCAGGATCATATTTCATTCTAGCATTCAAAGTTTTTTGTTTCAGCTTAGGTAATAGTTTCTTAAGATCACTTCTATCATTGCAAGCAAGAAAGTCTCTATCAGTTTCTTCATCCATAACATAACCCTCAGGAACAACAGGCAATTCATATCTAGGGGGAGAATCTTCATCATCACTTTCATTAATATTATCAGTTTCAATAATTTAATTCTCTCTAGCCCTAGCAAGTTGTTCATCAAGAAATTCACCAAGTGGCACAGTAGTATCAAGAATAGAAGTAGTTTCATCATAAGTATCATGCATAGCAGAAGTGGCATCATCAATAACATGCGACATATCAGAATGAATAGCAGAAGCAGGTTTAGGTGTCGCAAGCTTACTCAAAACAGAAGGTGAATCAAGTGCAGAGCTAGATGGCAGTTCCTTACCTCCCCTCGTAGTTGAGGGATAGATCTTGGTTCTTGGATCTTTCAAATTCTTCATATTGATAAGCAGATATAAATCCCAAGTGACTCAAAGAATAGAGCTATGCTCCCTGGCAATGGCGCTAGAAAATGTTCTTGATAACCCACAAGTATAGGGGATCGCAACAGTTTTCGAGGGTAGAGTATTCAACCCAAATTTATTGATTCGACACAAGGGGAGCCAAAGAAAATTCTCAAGTATTAGCTACTGAGTTGTCAATTCAACCACACCTGGAAACTTAATATCTGTAGCAAGGTATTTAGTAGAAAAGTAATATGATAGTAGTGGTAACGATGGCAAAAGGTAACAGTAGCAAAAGTAATATTTTTGGGTTTTATAGTGATGGTAACAGTAGTAATGGAAAAGTAAATAAGTGAAGAACAATATATGAAAAGCTTGTAGGCATTGGATCGATGATGGAGATTTATGCCAGATGCGATCGATCATGTAACAGTCATAACCTAGGGTGACGCAGAACTAGCTCCAGTTCATCAATGTAATGTAGGCATATATTCCGAATATAGTCATACGTGCTTATGGAAAAGAACTTGCATGACATATTTTGTCCTACCCTCCCGTGGCAGCGGGATCCTATTGGAAACTAAGGGATATTAAGGCCTCCGTTTAATAGAGTACCGGACCAAAGCATTAACACATAGTGAATATATGAACTCCTCAAATTACGGTCATCACCGGGAGAGGTCCTGATTATTGTCACTTCGGGGGTGCCGGATCATAACACATAGTAGGTGACTATATACTTGCAAGATAGGATCAAGAACTCTCATATATTGATGAAAACATAATAGGTTTAGATCTGAAATCATGGCACTCAGGCCCTAGTGACAAGCATTAAGCATAGCAAAGTCATAGGAATATCAATCTCAGAACATAGTGGATACTAGGGATCAAACCCTAACAAAACTAACTCGATTACATGATAAATCTCATCCAACCCATCACCGTCCAGCAAGCCTACGATGGAATTACTCACACATGGCGGTGAGAATCATGAAATTGGTCATGGAGCAAGGTTGATGATGACGATGGCGACGGATTCCCCTCTTCGGAGCCCCGAACGGACTCTAGATCAGCCCTCCTGAGAGAGTTTAGGGCTTGGCGGCAGCTTTGTATCGTAAAACGTGATGAATTCTTCTCTCTGGTTTTTTCTCCCCGAAAGTGAATATATAGAGTCAGGGTTGAGGTCGGTGGAGCTTTAGGGGGCCCACGAGGCAGGGGGCACGCCCAGGGGGGTAGGGTGCGGCCCCCACCCTCGTGGACAGGTGGAGGCCCCCCTGACGTGGATCTTTCTTCCAGTATTTTTTATATATTCCAAAATAATGCTCCGTTGATTTTCAGGTCATTCCGAGAACTTTTACTTCTGCACAAAAATAACACCATGGCAATTCTGCTGAAAACAACGTCAGTTCGGGTTAGTTCCATTCAAATCATGCAAGTTAGAGTCCAAAACAAGGGCAAAAGTGTTTGGAAAAGTAGATACGACGGAGACGTATCAACTCCCCCAAGATTAAACCTTTGCTTGTACTCAAGCAATTCAGTTGATAAACTGAAAGTGATAAAGAAAAACTTCTACAAACTCTGTTTGCTCTTCTTGTTGTAAATATGTAAAGCCAGCATTCAGGTTTTTAGCAAAGATTATGAACTAACCATATTCACAATAACATTTAGGTCTCATGTTTACTCATATCAATGACATAATCAACTAGCGAGCAATAATAATAAATCTCGGATGACAACACTAACTCAAAACAATCATGATATGATATGACAAGATGGTATCTCGCTAGCCCTTTCTGAGACCGCAAAACATAAATGCAGAGCACCTTTAAAGATCAAGGACTGACTAGACATTGTAATTCATGGTAAAAGAGATCCAGTCAAGTCATACTCAATGTAAACTAATAGTAATGGATGCAAATGACAGCAGTGCTCTCCAACTGGTGCTTTTTAATAAGAGGGTTATGAATCAACATAAAAGTAAATAGATAGGCCCTTCGCAGAGGGAAGCAGGGATTTGTAGAGGTGCCAGAGCTCGGTTTTGAAATATATATGAATAATATTTTGAGCGGTATACTTTCATTGTCAACATAACAACCGAGAGATCTCGATATCTTCCATGCTACACACATTATAGGCAGTTCCCAAACAGAATGGTAAAGTTTATACTCCTCCTCCACCAACAAGCATCAATCCATGGCTTGCTCGAAACAACGAGTGCAAATTGCTAACCTACTAACCAAAGGCTTTAATATACCTTTTTATATTATTTTTGGGACTAACCTACTAACCAAAGGCCTAGTGCAAATTGCTGGTTTTTTTGCCTATTTCAGTGTTTCACAGAAAAGGAATATCAAACGGAATCCAAACGGATTGAAACCTTCTGGAGAGTTATTTTTGGAACAAATGTGATCCAGGAGACTTGGAGTGGACGTCAAGAAAGAAGCGAGGAGGCCACGAGGCAGGAGGGCGCACCCCCCACCCTCGTGGCCCCCTCGCAGCTCCACCGACCTACTTCTTCCTCCTATATATACCCATATACCCTGAAAACATTTGAGAGCACGACGAAACCCTATTTCCACCGCCGCAACCTTCTGTACCCGTGAGATCCCATTTTGGGGCCTTTTCCGGTGCTTCGCCGGAGGGGGAATCGATCACGGAGGGCTTCTACATCAACACCATAGCCTCTCCGATGATGTGTGAGTAGTTTACCGCATACCTTCGGGTCCATAGTTATTAGCTAGATGGCTTCTTCTCTCTCTTTGGATCTCAATACAAAGTTCTCCTCGATTTTCTTGGAGATCTATTCGATGTAATTCTTTTTGCGGTGTGTTTGTCGAGATCCGATGAATTGTGGGTTTATGATCAAGATTATCTATGAAAAATATTTGATTCTTCTCTGAATTCTTTTATGCATGATTTAATATCTTTGCAAGTCTCTTTGAATTATCAGTTTGGTTTGGCCTACTAGATTGATCTTTCTTGCAACGGGAGAAGTGCTTAGCTTTGGGTTCAATCTTGCGGTGTCCTTTCCCAGTGACAGCAGGCGTAGCAAGGCACGTATTGTATTGTTGCCATCGAGGATAAAAAGATGGGGTTTATATCATATTGCTTGAGTTTGTCCCTCTACATCATGTCATCTTGCCTAATGCGTTACTCTGTTCTTATGAACTTAATACTCTAGATGCATGTTGGATAGCGGTCGATGTGTGGAGTAATAGTAGTAGATGCAGAATCATTTCGGTCTACTTGTCGCGGACGTGATGCCTATATACACGATCATGCCTAGATATTCTCATAACTATGTGCTTTCTATCAATTGCTCGACAGTAATCTGTTCACCCACCGTAGAATTTGCTATCTTGAGAGAGGCCACTAGTGAAACCTATGCCCCCCGGGTCTATCTTCCATCATATTATTTTCCTATCAACTTGCTATTTCTCTCATTGTTTATTTTGCAGTCTTTATTTTCCAATCTATACAATAAAAATACCAAAAATATTTATCTTATTATCTCTATCAGATCTCACTTTTGTAAGTGACCCTGAAGGGATTGACAACCCCTTTATCGCTTTGGTTGCGAAGTTCTTGTTTGTTTGTGCAGGTACTAGGGACTTGCGTGTTACCTCCTACTGGATTTATACCTTGGTTCTAAAAAATTGAGGGAAATACTTATGCTACTTTGCTGAATCACCCTTTCCTCTTTAAGAGAAAACCAACGCATGCTCAAGAGGTAGCACTATGCATCACCATGATCTTGCATGTGCGTAGGAATTTTTTTTGAAATTACTGCGTTCCCCAACAAGTTGTCTCGATGCTATCGCTATGTCGCGCTACCTACCACTTGTTTATCGAGCCTCCCAAATTGCCATGATAACCTCTAACCTTTTTCACCCTTCCTAGCAAACTGTTGTTTGGCTATGTTACCGCTTTGCTCAGCCCCTCTTATAGCGTTGCTAGTTGCAGGTGCAGTTGTAGGTTGTTCCATGTTGGGACATGGATATCATGAGATATCACAATATCTCTTATTTAATTAATGCATATATATACTTGGTAAAGGGTGGAAGGCTCGGTCTTATGCCTGGTGTTTTGTTCCACTCTTGCCGCCCTAGTTTCCGTCATACCGGTGTTATGTTCCTTGATTTTGTGTCCCTAACACGATGAGGGGTATGGGACCCTCTTGACGTTTTGCTTTGAATAAAACTCTTCCAGCAAGGCCCAAAATTGGTTTTAACATTTTCCATAATAATACTTGAACCTAATAATTAATTGGCATAGGGCGTCGCGAACCCGAGGATTTTTACATACAGGGCGGCGCCAGTGCTGATGGTGTTGGTCCCAAACAGAGCCACTTGCGGTGCCACCCCTTCTTCCGGGGTTTTAGGTTGTTGTACGTAGTGCTCATCCGGTCATGGCCTGAGACGAGATACGCGCGGCTGCTATCAGGGTGTCGACACGCTGGGAGGCATTGCTGGATTAGTTTTACAATTGTCGAAATGTCTTGTGCACCGGGATCCCGAGTCTGATCGGTTGTCCCGCGATGGAGGATTGTCTCCGCGGATCGTGAGCTTGTCATGGGCTAAGTTGGGACACCCTTGTAGGGTTTAATCTTTCGAAAGCTGTGCCCACGGTTATGTGGCAGATGGGAATTTGTTAATATCCAGTTGTAGAGGACTTGAAGTAAACTCAATTAAAATACACCAATCGCGTGCGTAACCGTGACGGTCTCTTTTCAAGTGAGTTGAGAAGAGAACATGGTGGGGTTATGTTTGAATGTAAGTACTTCAGGATCACTTCTTGATCATGACTAATCTGTGACCGTTGGCGTAGATTCTCATCTTACTCTTGTACTCATGAGTTAGCCACCATACTTTGCTTAGTCGCTGCTGCAACCTCAGCACTTATCCTTTCCATACCCTTTAAGCTTTGCTAGTCTTGATACCCATGGTAATGGGATTGCTGAGTCCTTGTGGCTCACAATTTACTACACCAACAGTTCCAGGTACAAGTAATGTGATGTTCATGGCGCGAGAGCGATGTTTGCCCGTTTTGAGTTCTTCTTCTTCGTCGATCTTGGGTTAGGTTCCTGGTCGGCAGCCAGGGCTAGCAGGGTGGATGTCGTTTGAGTTTCTGTTTGTGTTTCATCCGTAGTCGGATGTTGTTCTATGTATTCTTGCGGCATTTGTATGCCTTGTATGTATCCCCATCTATTATGTAATGTTGATGTAATGATATCCACCTTGCAAAAGCGTGTCAATACGCAGTTCTATCCTTGGTGGGACCTTTGAGTCTCTTTAGGATAGTATCGCATATTGGGCGTGCCAAGTTGGTATCAGAGCCACGACCGACCATAGGAGCCCCTTGATTGATCGCTGGCGTTGTTGAGTCTAGAACAAAAAATTTTGAGTCTTAGGAATATATATATCGAAGAGTAGGATTATTTTTACTCCTCAGCCCCCTTCGTCGCTCTAGTGAGGTCTCCTGACGTAGATGTTTTGACTTTTCTCTCCTCATTTTCACTAAAAAAAATTTAGGATCACGCGGGTATCTTGGAGTCTTTCCGATAATTTTTCTTGATGCCTCCTGTCATTTAGGGGTTGTGGCAGTATCCCGGGGAGTTGAGCTCCGAGGTGTTGTCATCACAATTTTATCGTTGCAGTTCCAGTATACCCGAGCTTTTGCCAACACCGAAAATATTTTATATGCAGTTAGTGGTGAGATAACCTCGACGCCACGCAATACTGGGGCGGGAGTTTGGGAGTATTGCCACAACTCGTATATTGGATGCTTTTCGAAGGTCGAGGTACACAATTTCCGGAGTTTTCTTGGTTATGTGTTGACGGATGGATACAGTTGGAGCGCAGGGCTTGTTAGTTGTGTGATATATATTGTGTCTCCCTGTATCCCCAACACCAAATTGCATAACCAGAAAATTTTAGGAGTTTTAGGTTGGAAGTCAACTATCACGTAGGATATCTTTCCAACAGACACATGATATGATATGGGGTCTATCTTATGTTTGTTCCGGCTTATTCCACAAGCCAAATCCTTTGTTTTGTTTTGAGTTGTGGTATTCGAGTTGCTTCAATGTCAAGTGTTGATTCCATACCTTTCCTAAGTGATGTTCTCATACTTCTATGTGAATACTAATCCTTCTTGATTTCGAGATTGTCTTGTCAATCCTTTTCAACCAGTGCTTTCATCTTCAAGTTATTCCATCCAGTTCATCCTTGTAAGATCAACTCTCATCTTCTAAAACGGTGTTGTTTCCCTATCCCTATTTATTTTCTTTCCCATCCTCCCGCTGTTTTGTTCACGGAGTCTGAAGTCGCTAATCGAGTATCCTTTTATTCATGCCGATTGGTCATGCCAATTATTTTCCATCTGACGTGCTCATCTTCAGGTGGATCCAATCATTTTCAACATCTGCAAGATCAATTCTAAGTTTTCTCAACGGTGTTTGTTCCATCCATCCCAAGTTGTCTTTGTTTTACCCCCCCCCCCCCCCTTTTTTTCAAGGACTCACATTTCCTAATCAAGTATACATCTTATGGATGTGAAGTTTCTTCATTCTTTCCTTCAATGTTCTTATCCGGTGGTTCTCATGAAGATGCTCTTCAAGTTCATCATCCTTCGTTGTTGTTTCTTCTCCAGTGGATTCAATACAAGCTTTCGGTGTTGACCATACCCTTTCGTCCTTTCATATGCTTTCTTATGCCAGTGCACCTCTCAATCATTGACCTCTCCCTATTCATATTCGGAGTGCTATAGATATCTGAAAAGATTCACGTTTCCATTGATAATCCGTTCAAGCTATTTCGTGGTTGTTATCTCATTCAAGTCATTTAATTCAACCGGTTCAATCTCTCTTCAAAATCATTTCAACGGTGTTTTCTTTTGAGTGGGCCCTAACCCACAGGTCTTTTCCCATGATCTTACCTGACTCTTCTAATTTATCCGGAGTGATTCCCAAATTCTTTTCAAAAGTTTGATGTAAGAATGAATTTTCATCATCAGATCCCTTCTCCTAGATCGCTTTCAAATTATTTTCATCATTGGTTCAAATTTTCTATTATTCATTCTAGAGTGCCTCAACAATTCATGGTGGTGTTTCTCGTCGTCATTCTCAGATTTGAAGAGCGAAGAAGAGTTTCTCTTCAATCATATATGTTGTCTTGAAGATGCGTAGTTCAAGCTTGCCGCCATCCTCTCATAATTGTTTTTGATTGTGAGAATTCTTTTCACCCATCCAGAGAAATTCAGGAGTCTTTCCAGTTTGATTCTCCGGATCCCATCATCTCAAAATTATTCATTCTCAGTTTTCGTCTCTCGTTCTCCAAATCTTACCGGTGCATCGTTGAAGAATTCTCTAGTCAGTTCGTGATCTCTTCATTCTCTTGTATCTAAATTTCCTCAAGTATCTTTGTTTATTTTCTAATTCTTCCCGGTGATTCATTCACTTTTCTTCAATCGTTTTCAATTCTTATGGTGGTTCGTTCAAGATTCCGTTTCCTTGTTATCATATTAATTCATTCGTTTCTTTCCAAAATCCTACCGGTGGTTTGTTCAAGCCTTTCCCAAGTTTGCGCTATATCTCGCCAATCCTTTTCAAGAAGAACAAGTAGCATGCCTATCCATTGCTTGTCATCAATTTAATTTGATGAAGGATAAGCATACAATAAATCATATTCTTATTTCCTCAAGGTGATTCAATTATTTTATTCCGGAGATTGTTCATGATGAGTAAATTCTTGATTACAAGTGATTCATCTTTCTTTCCAGAGTTGTTCATCGTCTCACATTCCCGGTTCGAGATGCTTCATATTTTCTTTCCGCAGTTCCAAGCTCTCTCATTTATCTCGTCGCGAAGCTCCATCTAAATCATTGCAAGGCTCCACCTTGTGTTTTCAACTTATCTTTTCTTTCTATCATTCTCTTTTGTTACCGGTGTTCTCATGAAGGGTCAACATGGTGGTTCATCAAAGATTTAATTGATTCCTGAAGTGTCTGCCAAGATTCATATTGGAGGAGCTCAAGCTTTCTTCATCTTGCCTTCCGAAGTGCAATTCTTTCTATCTTATCTTTTGAGGTGGTGTTATTTCATTCTTGACAATTTCCCTTCATGCTTCATGATTCACAAGTTGTCAGGAATGAGATATTTAAACCCATCATTTTCTTCCTTGGAGTTATCTTGGTATAGATTTCACTTAAAGCCTTCCCTAAGGAATGTTGCTAGTATGGTGTTTATCAATGATCCAAGTTTCCTCCTATCCTCGCGGAGAAAGAAGTTTTCCCATCTCTTCGTTCCTCTCAGCTAATCAATCTTTTGGTAGTGGCTGGTTGTCACCTCATAATTTTGAGATGTCTCCATAAGCCCACAAGGATCATATCATTTCATATTGATCTTCCAACAACTCCGTTCAATCCTTCTTTTAAGGATGCCCTCTTAAATTCATTTCAGGTAGAACATGTTGTTTTCTTCTCCGTTCTTTTCATCCCATTCTCACATTTGTTCCGGAGGTTTTACGATGTTGCTCTCTACGTCCCATCATCTCGTTTTGCCAAGATCATGTTCTTTTCCTCGCTTAACCATTTAAACCAGAGTGTTGTGTCATCTCTTCGAGTTCTTTTCATCTTATCAAGGCTTGCATCTCTTTTCAACCGGAGTGCTGTTCGAATTTGTTCTTCCTCATTCCTTGTTTATCTCGTTTCAACCAGAGTGGTTTCAATTCCTTCTTGTCTATTGTGCTCGTCATTCATAGCTTTGCAACCTTCAAGGTTCACATGGTGTTCCTTGTTTCTCTTTTCTAACGGAGTGCTCTCAATTCTGTTCAACTCTGTTGTGTTCTTCTTTCAAGTTTTTTAACCTCTCAAGGTTCATTGGTTTCACTCATTTGTCAAAGAAGCAACTTTGTTTTACCTATTCCTCTTCCGTTTCTCCCCAGTGCCATCCTTAGATCTCGGGTCAAGATCTCTTGTAAGTGGAGGAGAGTTGTGACGCCCCAAGACCGGTGCTTCAGTTGCCCTTCCATTTATTTTAGTTGTTGACGTGTGTTTATTATGTTTGTTGCATTAGCATAATTGTTTTGCATATTTCATTCCTATATATTTATGCCATGATCATGTTGAGTGCCTTGTCAAACCTTTTCTTCTTAGACCATGCTCATTTCGCTTGTTATGCCATGTGTTTGCATTGTGCCTCTTGCCATTATATTGCATTGTGCCATCCTATGTTGCTTGCCCTATGCATATGTCCCATGCATCATCACCTCCTCCTTCCTTCTTCTTTCTTTCATTTTAGTAAGAGCCACATTTTCCCTTACTCATTAATGTTCATCTTTTCCCTACAAATATTAGCCCATGCCACTTACCTCCCTGCCAAATTCAATTCTATTTGGAGTTGTCTTGGTTGGCTTAAAAAATGGTCCAAATTTGAACTTTATTCAAACTTGTATTATTTTTTTACCTCTAAAAATGTCCCAAAGCAATTTATTCAAATGATACATAAATCCAGAATCCCTGATATATTTTTATCTCATCCTAATTCCTTGCAAAACTCTCTGGCCTTTTCTTGCATTTCTGTTTGAAGAAATTGCTTAAAGGAAAAGAGAGAAAGAGAGAGTAGCAACAGCAGTAGGGTCAGCCCAGCGCAGCAGCCCGGCCCAGCTCCAGCGCCTCCCTCAGGCCACCTCTCTCCCCCTGCTAATTTTTTTAAATAATACATTTTTTATTAATTTGCACAAATATTACGCTCAAAAAATAATTTTCAAAAATAATACACCGTCGGCCCGCAGCAGGCCGACTGAGTCCCTATCAGCTAGCTGCTGGCCGATTGGCCTGTCGGTCACCAGTTGAGGTCCAATCGGCCAGTTGTGGGCCGACAGAGCCTAATTGGCCTGCTGTGGGCCGACAGGGACTAATTGGCCAGCTGCGGGCCGACAGGGACTAATTGGCCTGCTGTGGGCCGACTGATGCATACCACCTAAATATATTTACGTTACTACCGGAGCAAATAACAATAATTGCACACCGGTACCGGGAAATAAAATGCTCACCACGACTACCTAAATATATTTACGTTTACTACTGGAGCAAATAACAATAATCGCACACCGGAACCGGGAAATAAAATGCTCACCACGACCACCTAAATATATTTACGTTACTACCGGAGCAAATAACAATAATTGCACACTGGTACCGGGAAATAAAATGCTCACCACGACTACCTAAATATATTTACATTACTACCGGAGAAAATAACAATAATTGCACGCAACTTCGAAAATAAAAATGTTTGTTCAAATATACCCTTGTAGCGTGCGTGCGAACGACGAACGGCGGCCTTCAATCACCGGAACTGGAGCCGGAAACTCCACCAAACTACCGGAGCTTCACCTCCACCACACTGCCCCAGCTTCACCACCACCACCTCCACCTCCACCTCCGCCACAACCTCCACCAATGCGCTGAAAATATGCTCCAACAAAATGCTCACCACGACCACCACAAGCTACCCCATCAGTAGATCGAGGTCTCTTTTGGCTCCCCTAACTATGTAGAACCCATTCATGGTGCCAAATCCGCGAAAAAATGGGGCATTTTGGTGTATTAATTGGAGCTAGTTCGTGTAAGAGAGAGGAGGAAGGAAGAACAGACAGAAACTTGCGGTGGGAGAAAGGGAAAGAAGGAGAGGAGAAAGAGGCGTGCGCTGTGGGGCCGGCTCCCTGTCGGCCAGCAGCTGGCCAACTGGGTCGCCCGTGACCCAGCCCACGCCGACAGCCATCGCCCGACGTGGCCTGGCCAATAGTCGGCCTCCGCGTGGCCGAGAAGCCACCAGTAGGCTCGCAGTTGGCCCATAAGGCCCAGTCGACCTGCTGCTAGCTGACTAGGACCAGTCGGCCAGCTGCTGGCCGACGGTGTATTATTTTTGAAAATAATTTTTTGAACATAATATTTGTGCAAATTACTAAAAAAATGTATTATTTTAAAAAAATTAGCTCTCCCCATCCGCTGGTAATTCTAGCTTGCCACGCTGGTCACCCGCGCTGAGCCCACCTGCAGCGACCGTTCCCTTCTCCCTTTTCTTCCTCCTCTCGCCACATCCCCCTCACAATAAAACAGAGGAGGAGCACACATGGCCACGAGGGCAAGCCCCGACGCCGGGCCCCCTCCTATAAAGCCGCCCAGGGCCTCACCCTAGGGCTTCTCTCCTTCCCTCTCTTCCCTCTGCGCCGCAGCCTCTCCACAAAATCCCCACTCGCGCTCCGCCCCGCTGCTTCGAGGAGCCATGGCCGCCGAGGCCACGATCTTCCCTCCGGCATAGCAACTTCGCCGGCCTCCATCCTCGCGCCTCCGAGCACCGACACGCCGTCACGGTTCCATTCAGACGCCAAGCCACGCCCAAGGATCGCCAAGTCCCTCGACGTCCTCTTCCTCCCCTGCTTCCTCTGCTTCAGGGACACGAGAACGCCGCCCCGATCAGCGCGTCTTCTCACCATCCCCGTTCACCTCCAACCTCATACAACTTCAGTAGCACCCCCTCGGTGAGCAGCTGTTCCTCCCAGCCCCTCTCCGGTTTGATTTTGTCGCTGTGTCCGCCGATCCCGTCGTGTCCGAGGCTGTGTCCGCCATGGACGACCATGGCAGCAAGCCCAAGCTCGTGTTCTAGCCTCTGGGCGCGTCACCTTTGCATGCATCCACACACGGGCATCCACGCACCGCGTCGCTCGCAGCACCCGCAGCCACTCGCCCCTCGCCTCGTGGCCCGACCCGTTCCTACCGCTGCCGCAACCGAGACGAGTACGAGCTCATCCTCGAGTTCCCGCACGCAACGCCTTGCACATGCTTGCTCGCGCACTTCACCACGGGAACCCTCGTCAGTTTCCGCACCCCCGCCGGTGATCTGCTGCACCTCCAGCCGCTGCTTGCTCCCGTCGCGGGAAGCATCACCGGGCATCCATGGCCGCCATGGCCACGAGCAGCAGCTCGGCCTACACACATCCGAACAAGGCTACTTCTTGCAGCAGCTCCTTTGTTCAAACCTGCACCCCTGCAGCAGCTCCACGGCCCCTAGCATCGCCTCGTTTGCTCGCTGGCAATGCCAGCGAGATCCCCGTGCTTCCATGGCTAAGGCTTTAGCATTTTGAAGTGTTCTTATTCCGTGGCATGCTCTGTTTTCACAAACACGGTGCATATGGTCCATGATGTTCAAAACATCTTTGAAGTCCCGATTCTAAACCGCTTAAGCATGGTGCACTAAACTATCAAGTAGTCATCATATTGAGCTAGCCAAACGTTCATAACATCTGCATCTGCTCCTGCAATAGGTTGTCACCTAGCGGTGCATCAAGGACATAATTCTTCTATGTAGCAATGAGGATAAACCTCAGATCACAGACCCAGTCCGCATCATTGCTACTAACATCTTTCAACTTAGTTTTCTCTAGGAACATATCAAAAATAAACGGGGAGCAACATCGCGAGCTATTGATCTACAACATAGATATGCTAATACTACCAGGACTAAGTTCATGATAAATTTAAGTTCAATTAATCATATTACTTAAGAACTCCCAATTAGATAGACATCCCTCTAATCCTCTAAGTGATCACGTGATCTATATCAACTAAACCATAACCGATCATCACGTGAAATGGAGTAGCTTTCAATGGTGAACATCAATATGTTGATCATATCTACTATATGATTCACGCTCGACCTTTCGGTCTCAGTGTTCCGAGGCCATATCTGCATATGCTAGGCTCGTCAAGTTTAACCTGAGTATTCTGCGTGTGCAAAACTGGCTTGCACCCGTTGTAGATGGACGTAGAGCTTATCACACCCGATCATCACGTGGTGTCTGGGCACGACGAACTTTGGCAACGGTGCATACTCAGGGAGAACACTTTTATCTTGAAATTTAGTGAGACATCATCTTATAATGCTACCGTCAATCAAAGCAAGATAAGATGCATAAAAGATAAACATCAAATGCAATCAATATAAGTGATATGATATGGCCATCATCATCTTGTGCTTATGATCTCCATCTCCGAAGCACCGTCATGATCACCATCGTCACCGGCGCGACACCTTGATCACCATCGTAGTATCGTTGTCGTCTCGCCAATCTTGTGCTTCCACGACTATCGCTACCGCTTAGTGATAAAGTAAAGCATTACAGCGCAATTGCATTGCATAAAATAAAGCGACAACCGTATGGCTCCTGCCAGTTGCCGATAACTCGGTTACAAAACATGATCATCTCATACAATAAAATTTAGCATCATGTCTTGACCATATCACATCACAACATGCCCTGCAAAAACAAGTTAGACGTCCTCTACTTTGTTGTTGCAAGTTTTACGTGGCTGCTACGGGCTTTAGCAAGAACCGTTCTTACCTACGCATCAAAACCACAATGATAGTTTGTCAAGTTGGTGCTGCTTTAACCTTCGCAAGGACCGGGCGTAGCCACACTCGGTTCAACTAAAGTTGGAGAAACTGACACCCACCAGCCACCTATGTGCAAAGCACGTTGGTAGAACCAGTCTCGCGTAAGCGTATGCGTAATGTCGGTCCGGGCTGCTTCATCCAACAATACCGCCGAACCAAAGTATGACATGCTGGTAAGCAGTATGACTTATATCGCCCACAAATCACTTGTGTTCTACTCGTGCATCTTACATCAATACATAAAACCTGGCTCGGATGCCACTGTTGGGGAATGTAGTAATTTCAAAATTTTCCTATGCACACGCAAGATCATGGTGATGCACAGCAACGAGAGGGGAGAGTGTGTCCATGTACCCTCGTAGAACGTAAGCGGAAGCCTTAGCACAACGCAGTTGATGTAGTCGTACATCTTCACGATCTGACCGATCAAGTACCGAACGTACGGCACCTTCGAGTTCAGCACACGTTCAGCCCGATGACGTCCCTCGAACTCCGATCCAGCCGAGTGTTGAGGGAGAGTTTCGTCAGCACGACGGCATGGTGACGATGTTGATGTCCTACCGACGTAGGGCTTTGCCTAAGCACTGCTACAATATTATCGAGGTGGACTATGGTGGAGGGGGGCACCGCACACGGCTAAGAGACGATCAACTTGATCAACTTGTGTGTCTTTGGGGTGCCCCCTGCCCCCGTATATAAAGGAGTGGAGGAGGGGGAGGGCCGGCCCTATCTATGGCGCGCCCTAGGGGAGTCCTACTCCCATCGGGAGTAGGATTCCCCCTTTCCTAGTAGAACTAGGAGCCCTTCCAAGTAGTAGGAGTAGGAGGGAAGGAAAGGGAAAAGGAGAAGGAAGGAAGGGGGCGCCCCCCTCCCTAGTCCAATTCGGACCAGCCCATGGGGAGGGGTGCGGCCACCCTTTGAGGCTTTTCTCCCCTTTCCCGTATGGCCCATTAAGGCCCAATACGAATTCCCGTAACTCCCCGGTACTCCCGAAAATACCCGAATCACTCGGAACCTTTCCGATGTCCGAATATAGTCGTCCAATATATCGATCTTTACGTCTCGACCATTTCAAGACTCCTCGTCATGTCCCCGATCTCATACGGGACTCCGAACGCCTTCGGTACATCAAAACACATAAACTCATAATATAACCGCCATCGAACTTTAAGCGTGCGGACCCTACGGGTTCGAGAACTATGTAGACATGACCGAGACACGTCTCCGTTCAATAACCAATAGCGGAACCTGGATGCTCATATTGGCTCCTACATATTCTATGAAGATCTTTATCGGTCAAACCGCATAACAACATACGTTGTTCCCTTTGTCATCGGTATGTTACTTGCCCGAGATTCGATCGTCGGTATCTCAATACCTAGTTCAATCTCGTTACCGACAAGTCTCTTTACTCGTTCCGTAACACATCATCCCGCAACTAACTCATTAGTTGCAATGCTTGCAAGGCTTATAGTGATGTGCATTACCGAGTGGGCCCAGAGCTACCTCTCCGACAATCGGAGTGAAAAATCCTAATCTCGAAATACGCCAACCCAACAAGTACCTTCGGAGACACCTGTAGAGCACCTTTATAATCACCCAGTTACGTTGTGACGTTTGGTAGCACACAAAGTGTTCCTCCGGTAAATGGGAGTTGCATAATCTCATAGTCATAGGAACATGTATAAGTCATGAAGAAAGCAATAGCAACAAACTAAACGATCAAGTGCTATGCTAACGGAATGGGTCAAGTCAATCACATCATTCTCTAATGATGTGATCTCATTAATCAAATGACAACTCATGTCTATGGCTAGGAAACTTAACCATCTTTGATTCAACGAGCTAGTCAAGTAGAGGCATACTAGTGACATACTGTTTGTCTATGTATTCACACATGTATTATGTTTCCGGTCAATACGATTCTAGCATGAATAATAAACATTTATCATGATATAAGGAAATAAATAATAACTTTATTATTGCCTCTAGGGCATATTTCCTTCAGTCTCCCACTTGCACTAGAGTCAATAATCTAGTTCACATCGCCATGTGATTTAACATCAATAGTTCACATCACCATGTGATTAACACCCATAGTTCACATCGTCATGTGACCAACACCCAAAGGGTTTACTAGAGTCAATAATCTAGTTCACATCACTATGTGATTAATACCCAAAGAGTACTAAGGTGTGATCATGTTTTGCTTGTGAGGGAAGTTTAGTCAACGGGTCTACTACATTCAGATCCGTATGTATTTTGCAAATTTCTATGTCTACAATGCTCTGCATGGATCTACTCTAGCTAATTGCTCCCACTTTTAATATGTATCCAGATTGAGACTTTCAGTCATCTAGATCAGTGTCAAAACTTGCATTAGCGTAACCCTTTACGACGAACCTTATGTCACCTCCATAATCGAGAAACATATCCTTATTCCACTAAGGATAATTTTGACCAATGTCCAGTGATCTACTCCTAGATCACTATTGTACTCCCTTGCCAAAAACAGTGTAGGGTATACAATAGATCTGGTACACAGCATGGCATACTTCATAGAACCTATGGCCAAGGCATAGGGAATGACTTTCATTCTCTTTCTATCTTCTGCCATGGTCGGGCTTTGAGTCTTACTCAGTTTCACACCTTGTAACACAGGCAAGAACTCTTTCTTTGACTGTTCCATTTTGAACTACTTCAAAATCTTGTCAAGGTATGTACTCCTTGAAAAACTTATCAAGCGTCTTGATCTATCTCTATAGATCTTGATGCTTAATATGTAAGCAGCTTCACCGAGGTCTTTCTTTGAAAAACTCCTTTCAAACAATCCTTTATGCTTTGCAGAATAATTCTACATTATCTCCGATCAACAATATGTCATTCACATATACTTATCAGAAATGCTGTAGTGCTCTCACTCACTTTCTTGTAAATACAGACTTCACCGCAAGTCTGTATAAAACTATATGCTTTGATTAACTTATCAAAGCGTATATTCCAACTCCGAGATGCTTGCACCAGTCCATAGATGGATCGCTGGAGGTTGCACATTTTGTTAACACCTTTAGGATCGACAAAACCTTCTGGTTGCATCATATACAACCCTTCTTTAATAAATCCATTAAGGAATGTAGTTTTGTTTATCCATTTTCCAGATTTCATAAAATGCGGCAATTGCTAACATGATTCGAACAGACTTAAGCATAGATACGAGTGAGAAACTCTCATTGTAGTCAACACCTTGAACTTGTCGAAAACCTTTTGCGACAATTCTAGCTTTGTAGAAAGTAACACTACTATCAGCGTCCGTCTTCCTCTCGAAGATCCATTTAATCTCAATGGCTCGCCGATCATTGGGCAAGTCAACCAAAGTCCACACTTTGTTCTCATACATGGATCCCATCTCAGATTTCATGGCCTCAAGCCATTTTTCGGAATCTAGGCTCATCATCGCTTCCTCATAGTTCGTAGGTTCGTCATGGTCAAGTAACATGACCTCCAGAACATAGGACCAGTCGGCCTGCTGCTAGCTGACTAGGACCAGTCGGCCAGCTGCTGGCTGACGGTGTATTATTTTTTAAAATAATTTTTTGAACGTAATATTTGTGCAAATTACTAAAAAAATGTATTATTTTAAAAAAATTAGCTCTCCCCATCCGCTGGTAATTCCAGCTTGCCACGCTGGTCACCCGCGCTGAGCCCACCTGCAGCGACCGTTCCCTTCTCCCTTTTCTTCCTCCTCTCGCCACATCTCCCTCACAGTAAAACAGAGGAGGAGCACACATGGCCACGAGGGCAAGCCCCGACGCCGGGCCCCCTCCTATAAAGCCGCCCAGGGCCTCACCCTAGGGCTTCTCTCCTTCCCTCTCTTCCCTCTGCGCCGCAGCCTCTCCACAAAATCCCCACTCGCGCTCCGCCCCGCTGCTTCGAGGAGCCATGGCCGCCGAGGCCACGATCTTCCCTCCGACATAGCAACTCCGCCAGCCTCCATCCTCGCGCCTCCGAGCACCGACACGCCGTCACAGTTCCATTCAGACGCCAAGCCACGCCCAAGGATCGCCAAGTCCCTCGACGTCCTCTTCCTCCCCTGCTTCCTCTGCTTCAGGGACACGAGAACGCCGCCCCGATCAGCGCGTCTTCTCACCGTCCCCGTTCACCTCCAACCTCATACAACTTCAGCAGCACCCCCTCGGTGAGCAGTTGTTCCTCCCAGCCCCTCTCCGGTTTGATTTTGTCGTTGTGTCCGCCGATCCCGTCGTGTCCGAGGCTGTGTCCGCCATGGACGACCATGGCAGCGAGCCCAAGCTTGTGTTCTAGCCTCTGGGCGCCTCACCTTTGCATGCATCCACACACGGGGATCCACGCACCGCGTCGCTCGCAGCACCCGCGGCCACTCGCCCCTTGCCTCGTGGCCTGACCCGTTCCTACCGCTGCCGCAACCGAGACGAGTACGAGCTCATCCTCGAGTTCCCGCACGCAACGCCTTGCACATGCTTGCTCGCGCACTTCACCACGGGAACCCTCGTCAGTTTCCGCATCCCCGCCGGTGATCTGCTGCACCTCCAGCCGCTGCTTGCTCCCGTCACGGGAAGCATCACCGGGCATCCATGGCCGCCATGGCCACGAGCAGCAGCTCGGCCTACACACATGCGAACAAGGCTACTTCCTGCAGCAGCTCCTTTGTTCAAACCCGCACCCCTGCAGCAGCTCCGCGGCCCCTAGCATCGCCTCGTTTGCTCGCTGGCAATGCCAGCGAGATCCCCGTGCTTCCATGGCTAAGGCTTTAGCTGGTTGAACCGCTCGATGGCATCTAGGAGATCCTTGGTTCGAAACCCAGTTATCCCTTTTTCCATCTGTTTTTATTTTCTTTGCCCGCACACACGCACGCATTCAGCCGCTTGCGACAATTCCATTTCTGGCCGCTGCACCGTGATGCTTCGGGGCCGTGCATGCTTTTTTTCTATGCGTGTGCATTTAGTTATTTTTTCCAGTTATTGGATAATTGCAGAAATGCCATTTAATTGCTTTGCTTATATTTAAATAATCGTGCATCGGATTGAAACATGTCATACATACATCTTGCTCAGATTTTCTATACTCCTATATAGTGTATGAGTATTGAGGGATATAGACCGTTGGATCTTTACAATCCGACGGCTCACACTCAAATGATTTAGACAGAGAACTATGTGGCCACTTACGCATTCAGCCACTTGCGACAATTCCATTTCTGGGCCGCTGCACCGTGATGCTTCGGGGCTGTGCATGCTTTTTTTCTCTGCGTGTGCATTTAGTTAATTTTTCCAGTTATTGGATAATTGCAGAAATGCCATTTAATTGCTTTGCTTATATTTAAATAATCGTGCATCGGATTGAAACATGTCATACATACATCTTGCTCAGATTTTCTATACTCCTATATAGTGTATGAGTATTGAGGGATATAGACCGTTGGATCTTTACAATCCGACGGCTCACACTCAAATGATTTAGACAGAGAACTATGTGGCCACTTACGCATTCAGCCACTTGCGACAATTCCATTTCTGGGCCGCTGCACCGTGATGCTTCGGGGCTGTGCATGCTTTTTTTCTCTGCGTGTGCATTTAGTTAATTTTTCCAGTTATTGGATAATTGCAGAAATGCCATTTAATTGCTTTGCTTATATTTAAATAATCGTGCATCGGATTGAAACATGTCATACATACATCTTGCTCAGATTTTCTATACTCCTATATAGTGTATGAGTATTGAGGGATATAGACCGTTGGATCTTTACAATCCGATGGCTCACACTCAAATGATTTAGACAGAGAACTATGTGGCCACTTACACACCGTCGGATAGAATAATCTAACGGCTCGCGGTGCTGGGATTCGCGTGGGGCACACGCTTTGCTGCCCAGACTTCCACTGTGACAAAGAGTACACGAAGGTTCAAGGTTCTCCCGCTGGCCACTGCCACCTAGAAATCTCTGGTAGGCTCCCGTAATAGAATGCTGCCCTACAGTACTATTACTAGCAAGCTATTTCACCGGGCAAGCACTGCTACATGTGATGAGAGAGAGAGAGTGTGTAAAAAGCGCATGCAACAGTGCAGCATCAGTATGGGGAAATGTTGACTTGAACAGATTTTATTTAGTATGGATAATCATATGCTTAATTGTTAATACTACTACTGATTAGCTTCTTTTCTCATGTAATAAAGTTCATAGACGTGCACGCATATAATTTATTTTTGTGTCCCCCTGCTTATCAGATTACAAACACAAGTACTCTAGGTTTTTTCCAATTGAATAATCAGATGCTTGGAGTATTTTGAGTTGCTAACATCGATTGCTACGCTTACAATTGCCAACGGGCCAAGTAAAGTAAAAGTTTAATCTGTGTTATTATAATTAAATAGTTATTATTTTCTCTTATAATTTCGTTTTCAAATATGATCCAGGTTTTTCCATTGTTTTCACCGATAATCACTAAATCTATACGTGCATGGCACGTGCTATGTACTAGTTCATGTAGTTTCACAATATCCAACTTTCACAATATGATCCAGTACTATAGGTTTTTTCCAATTGAATAATCAGATGCTTGGAGTATTTTGAGTTGCTAACATCGATTGCTACGCTTACAATTGCCAACGGGCCAAGTAAAGTAAAAGCTTAATCTGTGTTATTATAATTAAATAGTTATTATTTTCTCTTATAATTTCGTTTTCAAATATGATCCAGGTTTTTCCATTGTTTTCACCGATAATCACTAAATCTATACGTGCATGGCACGTGCTATGTACTAGTTCATGTAGTTTCACAATATCCAACTTTCATCCATGTTTGAAATGTTTAAATTGTTGTTTGCATTAATTTGCATAAATAGCATGTTAAATGGATTAATTCATAACTAAATAACCGTAGCTCCAAATTAATAATCTTTATATGTAAATGGGGTAGAAAAATGCATAGTTTAACATGGTGGCATTACTTTGCATCTTTAATAACTTTCAAATTGTGTTTAGGAAAGAACTATACCATAATCAAATATGCACATGGGGATTTTCCGGAATTGTTGTTTGTTATTTTTGGCCTCATTTAAACTTGACTAAATAGTTAGTTTGCTTATGATTCACCTCTTGCCATGTTTAACAACATTTAATTTTGTTGAGTAGATTAAACGGGAGAGAACTATACAATTGATGTGGTGTTTTGTCAATATGCAACTCGTTGCATATTGAGCTCCACTTAACTTGTAGTATTGTTTGTTGCACCTTGCCATGCCATGCCTCATTAAACCGGACATGCATCATACTTGAATGTGCATCATGTCATGTTTATGCTTGTTGGTTTACCATGTTGTTTGCTTCTTTCCATTGTGCTCCTTCTCGGTAGTTCTTGTTTCGTTGCGTTTGTGTGGATTCGTTCGACTACGTGGCTTTATCTTCTTCATGGACTCGTTCTTCTTCCTTGCGGGATTTCAGGCAAGATGACCGTCACCTTGGATCTCACTACTATCTTTTCTATGCTAGCTGTCTTAATGCTATCGCTATGTCACACTACCTACCACTTGTTTATCGAGCCTCCCAAATTGCCATGATAACCTCTAACCTTTTCACCCTTCCTAGCAAACCGTTGTTTGGCTATGTTACCGCTTTGCTCAGCCCCTCTTATAGCATTGCTAGTTGCAGGTGCAGTTGCAGGTTGTTCAATGTTGGGACATGGATATCATGGGATATCACAATATCTCTTATTTAATTAATGCATCTATATACTTGGTAAAGGGTGGAAGGCTCGGCCTTATGCCTGGTGTTTTGTTCCACTCTTGCCGCCCTAGTTTCCGTCATATCGGTGTTATGTTCCTTGATTTTGCATCCCTAACACGATGAGGCGTATGGGACCCTATTGACGTTTCGCTTTGAATAAAACTCTTCCAGCAAGACCCAACAATGGTTTTAACATTTGCCATAATAATACTTGAACCTAATAATTAATTGGCATAGGGCATTGCGAACCCGAGGATTTTTACATACAGGGCGGGGCCAGTGCTGATGGTGTTGGTCCCAAACAGAGCCACTTGCGGTGCCACCCCTTCTTCCAGGGTATTCAGTTGCTGTACGTAGTGCTCATCCGGTCGTGGCCTGAGAGGAGATACGCGCGGCTACTATCAGGGTGTTGACACGCTGGGAGGCTTTGCTGGATTAGTTTTACCATTGTCGAAATGTCTTGTGCACCGGGATCCCGAGTCTGATTGGTTGTCCCGCGATGGAGGATTGTCTCCGCTGGTCGTGAGCTTGTCATGGGCTAAGTTGGTACACCCCTGCAGGGTTTAATATTTTGAAAGCCGTGCCCATGGTTATGTGGCAGATGGGAATTTGTTAATATCCGGTTGTAGAGGACTTGAAGTAAACTCAATTAAAATACACCAACCGCGTGCGTAACCGTGATGGTCTCGTTTCGAGTGAGTTGCGAAGAGAACACGGTGGGGTTATGTTTGAACGTAAGTAGTTCAGGATCACTTCTTGATAATTACTAGTTTGCGACCGTTGGCGTAGATTCTCATCTTACTCTTGTACTCGTGAGTTAGCCACCATACTTCGCTTAGTCGCCACTGCAACCTCACCACTTATCCTTTCCATACCCTTTAAGCTTTGCTAGTCTTGATACCCATGGTAATGGGATTGCTGAGTCCTCGTAGCTCACAGTTTACTACACTAACAGTTGCGGGTACAGGTAATGTCATGTTCATGGCATGAGAACGATGTTTGCCCGTTTTGAGTTCTTCTTCTTCTTCTTCGTCGATCTTGGGTTAGGTTCCTGGTCGGCAGCCTGGGCTGGCAGGGTGGATGTCGTTTGAGTTTTTGTTTGTGTTTCATCTGTAGTCGAATGTTGTTCTATGTATGATGTGTTGAAGTATTCTTGCGGCATTTGTATGCCTTGTATGTATCCCCATCTATTATGTAATGTTGATGTAATGATATCCACCTTGCAAAAGCGTGTCAATATGCGGTTCTATCCTTGGTGGGACCTTCGAGTCTCTTTAGGATAGTATCGCATATTGGGTGTGACAAGTTGGTATCACACCGGCCCTCTTCAGTAAATGTATAATATCCCATTTCCATTGCCTTTCGGATGTCTCACGTCGCAGACATGTCTTTGCAGGCCGATGTAACCCCGTGCACCATATTGTACACCATCGGCGACTAGAAGGTGGACGTGGGGAAGGCGACAATAATGAAGCCGAAGGAACCATTGTTCCACACCCGGTCGATCCCCCCTGATGTCTTCAAGGTTTTCGTGGCCAGTGTCAAACCGGGCCACGGGAATTTGGCTCCTTCGGTACTAAGGGGGGATGACGACGAGACCCCACGGCGGCTTGGTGGTTGCAATGGGTGGGTCCTATTGTGGCCAAAGAGTCTGCTTTGTCTGCAGGCGGCCAGGAGCACACCCACGAGCACGCAGCCTCAATAAGGTATGAACATCAACACCCCACCTACCCAATTAGCGTCGGCTATCGGTGCTGGGTGATAGCGGATAGGGTGAGGAAGAGGCTCCATTAGTCGCCGATGACGTCGCCATAGATGATGATGACGATGACACTCAACAGTATCTCAATACTAGCGCATATGATGAGTACTCAGGGTTTGAGCGTCATGAGTTGGTGCCTGAATTGCCGCCTCCGGAGGCTGAATGTATTATAGACGAACTTCCAGTAGGAAAGAAGCATAGGAAGAGATGGAGGAAAGGAAACAAAGCTGCTTCTATGATCCGTATACCTATCCCCAATGCGGCAAAATGGCATATCGCCGGTGAACCAATCCTACCTAAGGCAGTGTTAGAGGTCGCACATGGTGATCTAAGGAGACTTCATGACGATGTGCTGCAGAGAGAGAAAAGCCTCATCGCCTTGGAAAATCTGAGATACCTAATCTACGTGGTTAACGTGTCGCGGCAAAGGTCATACATCCACACATGCACCGCAGACAAGTTCTTCCTTCGATTCGATTACATTTTCGACATGTTTCACTTGAAGAAGCTGGATTTTACGTTTGTCCGCCTTTATGCCTTGTACATGAACTACATCATCGGGATTGAGCAGATACCTTATATCTATGTCATTGACCCGTACTTCATGCACGAGGGCTTCTTGGCAGTTTGCGCACAACACTGTGAATATGTGAGGGACTACATTGTTGATTTCATGGTCGCCAATAAGGACAAGGAGACGATTCTCGTGCCTTATCATCCCCTATAAGTGAAAGAACATGGGGTGCCCCCATGTTTGGTTTTGGTAATTGATGAAAATCTCTATGGACTAATGGTTGCCTTGAGTTATATTTGAAGGTTTTGTCCATAGGCTTTTCTTGGAGTACATGTGTTGATTTCAAGGAGAGTTTGTGTCGACCAATGTGTTATTCAAGGAATTATCCAAAGATTGGTCATGTGAGAGTTTAGCTTATTGCAAGCATGTCTTGAAGAAGAAGATTGTGTGATCATTCATGTTTACCTTCAAGACATCATCCAAATGAAGAGAGTTGGAAAGATTCAAGGTTGATCAAGACTAAGTCAAGAGTGAATCAAGTTGTTCAACTCACAAAGCGTAGAAGATGTACCGAGAGGGATCAAGTGATCCCATGGTATGGTAAGCCTTGTCAATTACGCTTTGTGTACTAACCCATGGTCTTCGTGAGGGTTCTTTGTGGGGTTAGGTTGCGGTGTGCAAGTTCAAGTGGAGCACCACGAAGAGATCAAATGCTTGAAGCTTGTTGTCCTTTGTGGTGACAATGGACCTGTGAAGATGTGCGGAAGAGTAGCTCGCCCATAGTAGAGTATGGGGGAGCAATCAACTAGTCTTCATCGACTCAACACAATCAAGAAAGGTTGCGGTGCAAGTTCAAGTGGAGCATCACGAAGAGATCAAATGCTTGAAGTTTGCCGTCCTTTGTGGTGACAATGGACTTGTGAAGATGTGCAGAAGAAAGGCTCACCCATAGTGGAGTATGGGGGAGCAATCAACTAGTCTTCATCGAGCCAACACAATCAAGAAAGGTGGTCCAACTTGAGGAAGTCAAGATCGTCATCATCTAGCTCAAGTGGACCATGTGCAAGGCAAAGGTTTTCCCTTGATAGGTTTTCTATTTTACCGGTCTCATGATGGTAGTTGGGAGACTGGGTTATAGGATCAATTGCCGTACTATCAAGGGGGGCTCTCGATGAGTAGCTTGATCATATCGTTCATTGAGAGCTCAAACCATTGCATCCTTGCATCATCTTTCTTGGTTCTTGTTTGGTTCTCTTTGTGAGTCTTAGAGCTTATGGTCATCTTGATGACAAGCTTGAGTTCATCGAAAACGGAGTTCGCATGCATCTTCTATGATGTTTTCGATGTTGGAGGTTTTGCCGATTCTTCTCAGTTGGAGGTTTCACTCCTCTTTTTGTTAGGCATACCTCCCCTGCCTCTTCTTACTACAACCAGTCGCTGTTTTGATGCTACTTGTCGTCTTGTTTCCAACAAGCTTGAGTTTGCTCAATTCAGAGCTCATATGCAGAAGTTATGGCAGTTCTGGTTTTCTTGAGTGTGGTTTTGTCAGGGTCCCAGCGGTAGTACCGTGGTACCCAGCGGTAGTACCGTTGAGGAGTCACAAGCAGCAGTACCGCTCCACAGCGGTAGTACCGGCGGTGACTCCGCAGCAGTACTACCGTTGGCTTACCAGGTCCCTACCGCGTCGATTCGAGGGGTTTTTTCTGTGTCGGATTGTGCGGTACCTCGCTGCGGCAGTAGTGCGGCAGTACCGCTCCTTAGCGGCAATACCGCCCTTCCTCCGTGGTAGTACCGCCCGGTTCCCTCTTTCCCTTTCCCCTTCGTTCTGCGCGGCAGTACCGCCGAAGGAAGCGGTAGTACCGCTTAACCCAGCGGTAGTACAATTGTCTCCTGCGGTACTACCGCACCAAGGTTCATGTTTTGTTGCTCCTTTTCCTTGTTTCTTCTGCCTGAGCGGTAGTACCGCTCGTGGAGCGGTAGTACCGCTCGTGTGCGGGTTGAGCACATAACGGTTGGATTTTCCCCCACCTATAAAAGGGGGTCTTCTTCCCCAATGAACCTTATCCTTTGAGCTCGTGTTCTTCCCCCATTGTTGACCTTCTTCAAGCTTGCTAACTCTCAATTCCTCCATGGTTTCTTGCTAGTTTTTGAGGGAAAAGAGAGAGGAGATCTAGATCCACATTTCCACCAATCACTTTCTCCTCTATGTGAGGGGAACCCCTTGGATCTAGATCTTGGAGTTCTTTGTGTTCTCTTTCTTGTTCTTCCTCTCATTTTCCTCCCTAGCATCACTTGCTTCGGTGGGATTTGAGAGAGAAGGACTTGGGCACTCCGTGTGCCCTTGCCATTGCATTTGGTGCATCGGTTTGAGTTCTCCACGGTGATACGTGGAAGTTACAAGTTGAGAAGCTTATTACTCTTGGGTGCTTGGTACCCTTGAGCTTGTTCCTCTTGGGTGCTTGGGCACCCTAGACGGTTGTTGGTGTTCGGAGCTCAATCATTGTGGTGTAAAGCTCCGGGCAAGCGTCGGGGTCTCCAATTAGGTTGTGGAGATCGCCCCGAGAAATTTGACGGGTTTCGGTGACCGCCCCCAAGGGTTGCCAAAGTGTACGGGTTCGGTGACCGCCCCCAAGGGTTGCCATTTGTACGGGTTCGGTGACCGCCCTCAAGGGTCCCTTAGTGGAATCACGGCATCTTGCATTGTGCAAGAGCGTGAGGAGATTACGGTGGCCCTAGTGGCTTCTTGGGGAGCATTGTGCCTCCACACTACTCCAAACGGAGATTAGCATCCGCAAGGGTGTGAACTTCGGGATACATCATCGTCTCCTCGTGCCTCGGTTATCTCTTACCCGAGCCCTTTACTTATGCACTTTACTTTGTGATAGCCATATTGTTTCTTGTCATATATCTTGCTATCACATAGTTGCTTATCCTTCTTAGCATAAGTTGTTGGTGCACATACGTGAGCCTAGTTGTTTTAGGTTTTGTGCTTGGCAAATTAACCGCTAGGTTTATTCCGCATTTGTTCAAGCCTAAACCGTAATTATTTTAAAACGCCTATTCACCCCCCTCTAGGCGACATCCACGATCTTTCAGTAAGTCATCCGCGTGGATATCCTTCCTTCAATTTCAATCATTCATTTGCACGGTGGAGGCTAATTAATTTGAGGTGTACTTATTTTGCGCAGCGGCGTGCGCGCCGTCCTCGTCATCCTTTACCCCCGATACTCCCACGCTCTTTACTTGGACTCGTCGAAGAACATGAACAAAAAGGATTACACCCACATCAAATCTGTTCTTGACAGTGCAATGTTTTACTATGGCATACGGGGTGGAGAGATCAAGGACAAGAAGAAAAGGGACGGCAGGCCCACCTTTGGCCATAAGACCGACTTCTGCTGCATCCAGCAACCGAGTGATACTCTTAGTGATGGATTCTATGTCCTACACCACATGTTGGAGTACAGACGGGATCAGCAGGACCTTCGCATGTCACCTAAATCCGTCTATGCCCATATTCTGCAATGGGCAAAGAACGTAGGAGATATCCTAGATCATCGACTTCGAGCTGTGTTCTATCACATCCAGCATGAACTTTCCCAAGTCATCATGAAGGAGCTCCTCGACAAAATAGGTCTATTCTATGAGGAATGGCAAATGTCACGGGAAGACGGCCAAACACGCGTAGCCGCTCAGCGTCTCGACCTGAAGCCTTTCACTAAGCTCGGGGACTATCTCCCTGACTTGATGGATGGAATGACATGTTGGAGTGATTGTCAATATATGACAATGTGTCCGTTTAGTCCATACTTTCTGAATGATGAAACTTTGAGTTATGCACGATGAAACTTTATTAGTGATGTAATTAAACCGTCCTCCTCAACTAACGAAGATCACTCTGGTTAGGGCATTTTGGGTATGATGAACTTTGTTATTTATGCTTATGATATGTTGCTTCTATTTTATCCTAGTCTATCTCTTTCTGTTGCTCAACTATATATGTTGCATATCATCGAATCATGTGACGATGCAGGTGCATAGATCATCGATGACGAAGAAGTGCAACGCCAGGAGTATACGACGAGTGGCCGGAGTGTCAGGCCCAGGTGTACCGGTTTTCGGTTTCCGACGACAGCCAGTAGTTAGTTTAGGTTCACGCTAATGCGAGAGAGGGATACAAACTCATGTACTGCATAGTTCCGCTCTCACTCATAGTGATAGCTCTTCTCGCGTATATCATTGTTTAGATGGATGACGATGTAGTTGCAAGTAATCGAGACTTGTATCGCTATTTTCGAGATGATGACGAGAGACCACTTTGTGTTGGATGATGATTATGAGATGACATGATTTGATGCTATGATTACATTTGTATGTGTATGATATGCTAAAGATTGTTGTATAAAGCCTGTTCAAATACAAAAAAATATGCAGAAAAAAAAACTAATAAAACTAACAGTAGCGAGGGGAATAAAGTTAGCAGCAGCACGCTCTTACCAGTAGCGCGTCCAAGTTAAAAGCGTTGCAGCTATTAGCAGTAGCGCGTCGAACTAAAGCTCGCTGCTGCTAGCCATGTATAGCAGTAGCATGGGGCAACACACTCTACTGATACATGTTAGCTGTAGCACCGTATCAGTAGTGCGGGACCCCGCGCTACTGATAGATCAAATACCCCCGCTACTACTAGGCTTTTCCCTAGTAGTGTAACTCTATCTCTCTCCCAACCTTATTCCTCTCCTACACATATGCATGGATGCCGATCGATCTCCCTTAATACATAGGTAGGTCTCTCCTCTCCATACATATACCAGTCATTCTACCTCTATAGTTAGGTCTCTGCCCCCCACACCGATAGTCAAACGCTGTAGGTAGGTATACATGCCATAGAGACAAACTAGACCTCTCTCCTCTCAAATTCTAGTAGGCCAGCCGTCCTATATCTTTGACATGGTGCTACTTCTTGAGCTTGCATTGGTTTTTCCCTTGAAGAGGAAAGGGTGGTGCAGCAAAGTAGAGATAAGTATTTCCCTCAGTTAAGAACCAAGGTATCAATCCAGTAGGAGATACAAGGAAGTCCCCAATCTATGCACCTGCACAAACAATCAAACACTTGCACCCAATGCGATAAAGGGGTTGTTAATCCCTTCACGATCACTTGCAAATGTGAGATCTAATAGAGATAGATATAAAATATTACTAAAACAAAAAACAAAATAAAAGTAAATAAATTGTAGCGAGATATTTTTGGGTTTTTAGTTTATAGATCTGAAAATATATGATGGAAAATAGATTCAGGGGGCATAGGTTTCACTAGAGGCTTCTCTATTGAAGGAAAATAATACGGTGGGTGAACAAATTACTGTCGAGCAATTGATAGAAAAGCGCAAAGTTATGACGATATCCAAGGTAATGATTATGAATATAGGCATCATGATATCCAAGGTCATCGCGGAGCCCACTACAACGTCACCACCAGAGCCTTTGCAGGAGAATACTACTTTTGTCAGGATAACTTGTACTAGTTGTCTCCCTTCAAAATTGGCCGTTGTGGGATCCCTTCCCGCCTACATTTGGGAAGAGGACCAAGGCAACTATAAATAGGACTAAGCCACCACCATAGAAGGGGACATATCCATTCCACCCTGACCACCTCTCTAGCTCATCGAGCTCAAGAACACCTCACCTCCCGAGGCCGTTCAACCACTGTATTAGTTCATCCTTGAAAGTGTGTTATATCGACTAGAGGGGGGGGGTGAATAGGCGATTTTTATGAAATTCTTCACTGAGGAATTTGCCGGTGAGGAAATTCCTTAGCGAAGAACTACTAGCAGCGGAATAAGTACTCAAAAGTAAACATAACATAATACAAGCATAGTCATCGTGATGAAATGAAGACAGGCATAGAGTACAGGAAGCGTAATCACAGGATAACACAGGATGAAGACAAACATACTGAAGAAATTGAACTGAGGAAATTTGAGAAAGTCTTCAGTCAAAGTCTTCAAACACAGATATGAACAAACACACAACACAATTATGAGGAAATGGAAGAGTTGAGGGAATAGAACCAGCAAGCTTGGTGAAGACAATGATTTGGTAGACCAGTTCCAACTGCTGTCTCAGTTATATGTCTGGTTGGAACGGCTGACTATTTAAACGCGAGGACACACAGTCCCGGACACCCAGTCAAGGACACTTAGTCCAAGACACCCAGTCCTCACTGTATTCTCCTTGAACTAAGGTCACACAGACCTCGTCCAATCACTCGTGGTAAGTCTTCAGGCGACTTCCAAACCTTCACAAACTCGGTCACCCGGCGATCCACAATTCCTCTTGGATGCTCTAGACCATGACGCCTAACCGTCTGGAAGAAGCACAGTCTTCAAAGGTAACAAGCATCGGATCCACTCAGGATCAATCTCTTCAGTGATGCTCAATCACTTGGGGTTTGTAGGTGTTTGGGTTTTGGGTTTTTGGTTTTTCCTCACTTGATGATTTTCGCTCAAAGTCCTCGGAGGATGGGTTGCTCTCAAATGACAAGTGTTAGTTTCTCTCGGAGCAGCCAACCAGCTAATGGTTGTAGGGGGCGGCTATTTATAGCCTAGGGAGCAGCCCGACATGATAAGACATAAATGCCCTTCAATGATATGACCGTTAGGTGGATAGATATTTTGGGACAGCTGGCGCATAGCACAGCAACGGTCAGAATTTTGAGTAGCAAAATCCTCAGGGCTATCATGTTCCTCACTGTCCAAGCAATCCGCACTGTCGAATTCCTAACTCCTCAGTCAGGACAAATTCCTCAGAGACCAAAAGAACTTCGTCTCTGCCACTGAAGAAATTGACTGAACTGTATGAGATTTCCAATGGCTTCACTCGAAGGGATTGGTAGATGTAGGATTTTGAGTTGAGCATCACATGGAAATTTTTCCTTAGTATTTCCTCGACCCCCTTTAACAGTACGGTGTTTCCTATGACTAAAGAAAGAGAAAAACAAAACTATGAAAATGGAAGTCTTCAAGCTTCATATTCCTCACATGAATATCAAGTCTTCACGGACACACCAATTTCTTCACTTTCAAAGTCTTCATGAAAGTCTTCAGAAATACCAAAATCTTCAGTCAAAGATATTCATTTTTAGGGGTCGACTTTTCCTGTAAATATCAAACTGCTCATAGACTTATAGACCTGTGTACACTCACAAACGCATTAGTCCCTTAACCTATAAGTCTTCAATACACCAAAATCACTAAGGGGAACTAGATGCACTTATAATCTCCCCCTTTTTGGTGATTGATGACAATATAGGTTAAGTTTTCAACGGGGATAAATCATATGAAGTGTAACTACTGATATTGAGGAATTTGATTGCAAGATATAGAAGAACTCCCCCTGAAGAGGTGCATAGTGAGGAATTTGATTTTGAAGCAATGCACACTTGAAGAGTTGAATCATGGAGATCTCCCCCTATATCTTGTAATTCATACACGCATTTAACATATAATATGAAGAATTTGAAATGCATGATGAAATATGGTGCTTGATCAAATTCAGCATGCATGCAATAATATTAACGAGGAATAAGCATGCAGAATAGTGCATCAAAAGTATCAGAGCACAGTGCATCAAAAGTATCAGAGCACCATCGGGTTTAAGATTACAACTCGATCCAATAAAGTTTCAGAAGAACGAGAGTTGTAACTTAGCAAAAAAAACGCCCATATAGTAGACCCGCTTGAAGACTAACTCATATTTCTCCCCCTTTGTCATCGAATGACCAAAATGATCAAAAATGAGGACTAACGCCCCTGAAGATAATCATGTTGATGAAGGAGCGCCAGCGTTGTTGGGGTCGTTTGTTGATGTAGGGCCTGCCGCAGTGTCGTCCAAATCTTCATGTTCATCAGTGTCGCACGATGAAGAAAATGAGCTGGCCACCAGAGAAGGAACCTGGACCTTCTTGATTTTCTTCGGTGGAGGTGAAGACCAGTCAAAATCTTCTTTGAGACCCATGTTCTTCAGATCTTCTTCACCATACAGATGTGACAGGATTGCCCAGGTGCGACCGAAGACTTGATGGAGGTAGTAGTTGTTTTTCTTCACTGCATTTTGTGTGGCAGTCATGTTGTGAAGAAGTGAACCAAACTGACGCTTAACCCATTTGTGATTTCGATCCACCTTCTGGTGAAGACTAAGCAGAAGTTCACGGTCAGTCATCACGTGCGGAGCAGTGGCTTGAGGAGTGGACTTAGGTGCATTGGCAGAGTCATGTGTGGCAGAGTCATCATTGGTGGAATAAGATGCAGCTTTGTGAAATTGACCATCCAATGGACGAATGCCTTCATCTATTACAGCTGGTGCCTTGCCCTTTCCATCAACTGAGGAATATGTCTGCTTGAGGACTTCAATTGGGGGCAAGTAAGTGAGGTGATTCTGGAAATCAGCTTTGTAGTTGAGTGAAGACCTTGTCCTGAGGAATCTCATAATCCAAGGTGCATAAGGCTTCAGCTCAAACGGAGACAGTGCAACATTGGCCATAGTCCTCATGAAGAAATCGTGATAATTGACAGGAATGCCATGAACGATGTTGAATAGCAGATTCTTCATGATGCCAACAATTTCCTCATCAGATGAGTCGTGGCCTTTGATAGGACTGATTGTCCTTGTAAGAATACGATAGACAGTTCTGGGCACGTACAACAATTCCTTCATGAGGAATTTGGTTCTTGGTGCCTGACCTGGCTTCAAAGGGTTCATCAGCACCTACATGTAATGATTTGTGAGCTTTGGTTCACTGTAGATGCAGCGAGCTTCTTCAAGGGGAGGATTGAGTGGTAGAGCACGAAGCAATTCAGAGGCTGGTGCAGTTTAGTGAGTGTTTTCAGACATCCAGTCCAGCACCCATGAATTCACATCTTCAGCATCTCCGGTGATGTGCAGCGTTCCATAGAATTGAAGAATCAGTTCCTCATTCCAATCGCAGATGTCAGAGCAAAAGTTGAGCAGTCCAGCATTGTGAAGAACACTGAGGACTGGTGCGAAGCACGACAGAGATTCCATATCCACGTGAGGAATATGCTCATGGTAGAAGATCTTCTCCTTGTTGAACAACACTGAGGAATAGAAATTGTCTTGACTGGCAGTCTAGAAACGCCTCTTCCTAATGCGAGCAGAGTCATATGGGTTGTAATCTTCAAAGAAGACGTGCTCACCGAAGAAATCATCAGCCTTGAACTTTTGCTTGTGTGAGAATGGATCCTTTGGCTTCGGTAGAGGAGTGTCAGTGAGTTGCATCACGACCTCAGAAATCTCAATCGCAGGTTCTTCAGGCTGAGGAATTTCTGGTTCCTCCTCAGTGGCATTCTGTGTCGTTGGTTGTTCAGCAGCAACAGTTTCTTCAGCGCTAGTGGCTGGAATTTCCTCATGGACAGATGCAGTGGGATGAGTTTCTTCAGAGCCCATGTGAACAGTTTGTGTGGGGGACTAAGGAATTTGCTGTAGAGGGGTGAACATTGGAGAATTTGGATGCTGACCTTCCCAGAATTCATCACTGATTACGGGTGTGGAGCAGCCAATGTCCACATCTTCATCTTCCATTTCTTTAACGCCAGCCTCTTCAGCTGTGAACTGAGGCATAGGCGATGAGATGATAGGTGTTGAAGGGATCGCATCCACTTCAATTTCTTCATCCAACGGTTCAGATGAAGCAGCAGAAGGAGTTTCTTCATCAGATCCGTTGGGGATCACATATTCTTCATCAAAAGGAACAAGGTCCTTTGATGGCCTAGTTGAGATGGGAACAACATCAATCGGATTTGCAAACGAACTTGTCATAGGCTTCATTTTCTTCGGACCTGAAGAATCTGAAGCAGCTGATGCTTTCCTTTTCTTCACTGCAGCACGCTCTACATCCTTGGTCTTCTTCACATCTGATGCAGATGGAAGGATTGGAGTTGAAGTTGGTGCAGGAGCAGCTGAGGAATCTGGTTGATTTTCTTCAGGCACAACTGATGCCGTTGCCCTGAGTTCTTCAATTTCTTCAGGCACACCACTAGTGGGTGCCCTGGCAATTTCTTCAGCGGCTGGAATGCAGTCATCAGCCTTGGAACTCACATTTTCTTCAGCAGCCTGATTGTCATCAGCGGTGCTGGCATTTTCTTTAGTAGGCTGAGCAGATGCTTCAGCCTGAGGAATTTCCTGTTGCGTTGGGGCTGCAACATTGGAAGTGAAGTTATCCGCAAGTTTTACAAAACGAACCTTGGCTCCAAGCCAATCAGCGCGATATGCGTCAAAGTCATCACTGAGTTTCTTAATCTCAGTCTGAATAGTGACAAGTTCTTCAGTTGTCATAGAGACAATGTTTTTCTTTAGATAGCGCTCTTTCTTATACTGCGCTTTCTTGATCTGCCTAGCCTTCTCAAATTTCCACTTTTCTTCTTGAATGAAGTGGGTCAGCATGTGACTCTGGCCAGGAGTCAGCTTGAAGTCAGGCAAGGGAGTGTTGGGGTCCTTGTGCCAATCATCAATGTAGTCGAGGATCAGCTTGGGATCCAAAAGCAGTGGCACCTCTGATCCCTTGGCTCTAGCGGCGCTGACTTGCCTGTCTCTGATGATTCTGCAAGTTCATCATCATCAGCTTCGTCTTCATCAGACGACACTTGGAAAGCAACTTGCTTCTTTTGAGGACTTGGGCGAGGACCTCGTCCAGCAGTGGCCTTTGTCTTCAGCAGTGAGGGGCCAGCTGAGGAACTTGGTGCAGCTGAGGAACTAGCTGAGACACCTGAGGCAATGGAGATGCCGGCAGTCCTTTGGCATGAAGCGAGATGCACAGGTGCTGAGGATTTGGTCGAACAGCTGAAGGCTTTCGCAGAGGAGCTGAGGACTTTGGAGGAACAGGAGCAACATGAGGAATTTGCCGTGAGGGCTTTGATGATTCTGGCCGTGAGGGCATTGCTGAGGAGCTTGGCCTTGAGGGCATTGTTGGTGAAGCACTTGGCTTGCGCGCAGGCTTCTTAGACATAGCCTTCTTTGGCTTGACAGCAGAGGCCTCAGCAGAGGCAACAGCAGCAACAGAGTCTTCATTGAATTTCCTCACTGCTTCTCTGGCTTGCTTAGCCAGCTTGGCTTGGCGCTTGGCCCATTCATCAAGATAGTCCTCACTGCGCTTGAGGCTGGTGGGATCTGCTATTTGGCCAGGTGCCAATGGAGCTCTTGGGCATGAAGGATTGAGTGCGAATTTCTTCATGTACTTAGGAGTGACATATCTGTACTCCCTCCATTCTCTTGCCCATATTCTTTCTATCCTCTCTTTGCGCACTTTGCGCTCATTCTTGGTTTCCTCAGTAGGTGTGCAGTACCCAGCACATATGTCATCAGGGATCTCAAACGTTGTATTTACCTCAGGCCTCTTTCCTCCCTTCTGTGGCTTCTTACCATCAGCCATTTTCTTCAGTTGAGGAATTTGAACAATTGAATTCTCTGAAGAAGTATGCAACTTTTCTTCGAGGAACGCTGCAAATGAGTTAAGTTGATGAGAACCTAGTGATTCAGCAGCTGACATGTGTACCTGTGAACAGAGTATAGTTGCGAGGAATTTGGAGAGGTCATATGCGTTCTCAGAAGGTTTTGTAAAAAGAACAAGTTTGAGGAATTTGACCAAATGAGTCTTGAAGAATTTCACTAAGCGTTCTTTGTCTTAGGTTCCAGAGTTGTATAGATCGAAGATCCACACAATTGAGGAATCTTGAAGAAAAATGATGCTTAGAGAAACGAATCAAGAACAGATGACTTGAGAGGTGTTCAGTGTGTGAAGATATGAAGAAAAACACCTTTTAAGATTTGAAGATAATCATTCGAATCAACGAGGGTAGTAAAAGTAACTTTTAATTACCCTGGACGAAGAACACGACGAACTGGAGTGAGGAGATGTGAAGTTCGTCTGTGCAGATCTTCCACGCCCTAACTTGGCGGAGGAAGACGGCTACGGCGGCGGCGGAGTGAAGATGTCCGCGGTCGGTGCGAGTACGTCGGCGACGAGGTCGAGGTAGTGAAGCTCTTCCTCACCGGCGGCGATGAAGTAGCGGCGGCGCTAGGGTTTGAGAAGCTCGAGCTGGAGAGAGAGGTCGAGCGGAGTAAAAGAAGTGAGGAAGGGAAGGAGGGGTATTTATAGCCACGGTGAAAAACTGCTCGCCCGAAGAAATTGGACGAACATGCCCCTGACCCTTCTCATTCGCATGACATGTGTCACCCACGTAGTGAGAGGTGGAGATCGTGTTAGATCGTGGGTTAGTGGATAAGTGTATCGTGGGATGCGGAACGGTTTGAGCGGCAAAGCCGAAAATTTAGATAAGATAGGTTTTAAAGTTCCATTCGCAATTTCTTCAGCTGACAAGGACACAATGAAGATTTTGAACGAGTTTCAAATAGAACGCACATGAAGAATTTGTGAACAGATTGGGTTGAGTATAGCATAGAGGGGAAGGGTCCGATCACATTCACTCAGCAGAAAACCAACTTGAAGAAATTGCAATAAGTGAATGCTGTAGAGGACATAAACTCATATATATATATATATATATATATAGCCAATGAAGAAAAATGACGGAACCAGTGAAGACTATGCAAAGTTGAAGAATATGAATAATTTGAGGAATTTCAACTTTTGGGGGTGGTGTGACCCACCGTATAAGAATGATGATTTCAGACACCGCGTACAATTATCGTAGGGTTCTGAGAATCAAATTCTTCATTAATTTCTTCACACTAAGAGTGTCATTCTTCATTGATTGAAGAAAAACTTTTCTTCATGTGTTGCACATCTAAGTCATCAATTTTGCATAAGTGTTAGGATGAGTGTCCTTTTCAAAGAACATTCGAAGATTCTAGGATATTTAGCTCACACCGCAAATTGCTAAATCTCTTCTCATCCAAGGGCTTTGTGAAGATATCGGCTAGCTGTTCTTCAGTCTTCACATGCTCAATAGAAATGTCGCCCTTCAACACATGATCACAAAGAAAATGATGACGAATCTGAATGTGCTTTGTCTTCGAGTGCTGAACTGGGTTGTGAGCAATCTTGATGGCACTCTCATTGTCACAGAGGAGAGGCACATTCTTCATGTTGACGCCGTAGTCCTTGAGAGTTTGCTTCATCCATAGCAATTGGGCACAGCAAGAACCAGCGGCAATGTACTCAGCTTCAGCAGTAGATAGTGATACGCAGTTCTGTTTCTTCGAGGAACAACAGACCAAAGATCGTCCGAGGAAATGACATGTACCAGATGTTGACTTGCGATCCACACGATCACCAGCATAGTCAGAGTCAGAATATCCAACAAGATCAAAAGCCGAGCCCTTGGGGTACCATAATCCAAGTGTTGGTGTGTGAGCTAGATATCGAAGAATATGCTTCACAGCCTTATGGTGTGATTCCTTCGGTGCAGCTTGAAATCGGGCACACATGCAAACACTAAGCATTATATCTGGCCTAGATGCACATAAGTACAATAAGGAACCTATCATGGAGCGGTATACCTTATGATCGAAGTCAATACCATTTTCATCAGTGCACAGATGGCCATTTGTGGGCATAGGAATTTTGACGCCTTTGCAATCTTGCATGCCGAACTTCGTCAGTACATCCTTGAGGTATTTCTCCTGAGAGATGAATATGCCATTGTGTTGTTGACGAATTTGAAGACCTAAGAAGAATTTCAGCTCTCCCATCCTAGACATTTGATATTCTTCACTCATCATATAGGCAAATTCATCACTATAACGTTGGTCAGTACAGCCAAAGATAATATCATCAACATATATTTGGCACACAAACAATTCACCATCATAAGATTTAGTGAAAAGAGTAGGGTCGAGTGAACCGGGTTTGAAGCCTTTCTTCATGAGGAGTTCCTTCAAGGTATCATACTAAGCCCGTGGGGCCTGCTTGAGGCCATAGAGGGTCTTGTTGAGTCTGAAGACTTTGTCAGGATTCTTTGGATCTTCAAAACCTGGGGGTTGAGCAACATATACTTCTTCCTCAAGCTTACCATTGAGGAATGCACTTGTCACATCCATTTTATATAAAGTGATATCATGATGGTTAGCATAAGCAAGTAAAATGCGAATAGCCTCAAGTCTAGCAACATGTGCAAAAGTTTCATCGAAATCAATTCCTTCAACCTGTGTGTAGCCTTGAGCTACAAGCCGTGCCTTATTCCTCACCACAAGGCCATTTTCATCTTGCTTGTTGTGGTAGATCCACTTTGTGCCGATGATATTGTGCTTGCGAGGATCTGGACGTTTGACCAGTTCCCAGACATTGTTGAGCTCGAACTGATGTAATTCTTCTTGCATGGCCTGAATCCACTCGGGCTCCAGAAATGCTTCATCTACCTTAGTGGGCTCTGTAATAGAGACAAAAGCATACTGCCCACAAAAGTTAGACAAATGTGAAGCTTTTGAGCGTGTGAGAGGACCTGGCGCTTTGATGTCATTGATGATCTTTTCAACTTGCACTTCTTTTGCAATGCGAGGATGAGCTGGTTGTCGTTGAAGAGTTTGATCAGCGTTTTCTTCAGCACCATTTTCTTCAGCATTTTCTTCAGGTGCATTAGCTCGACGTTCTTCATGTTCTGGAATGAATTCTTCAGCAGATTCTTCAGTAGGAATGACATCCTCAGTAGCCTTGAAATTGATAGTTTCCTCAGGTGTTGGTTCATCTATCACAGTAGGTAGGTGCTCTCTTTGCGAGCCATTAGTTTCATCGAACCGCACATCTACAGTTTCAACAACTTTGTGAAGAACGTTGTTGAAGACTCTGTAGGTGTGCGAGTCCTTTCCCTAACCAAGCATAAAATCTTCATGTGCTTTCGGTGCAAATTTTGAGTTGTGATGAGGATCTCTAATCCAACATTTAGCACCGAAGACTTTGAAATAACTTACATTGGGTTTCTTATCAGTGAGAAGTTCATAGGCAGTCTTTTTGAAGAATTTGTGAAGATAAACTCTGTTGATGATGTGGCACGCAGTATCAATTGCCTCAGTCCAGAAATGACGAGGCGTTTTGTATTCATCAAGCATAGTGCGAGCCATCTCAGCAAGAGTCCTGTTCTTGCGCTCCACGACGCCATTCTGCTAAGGAGTGCAAGGAGTAGATAACTCATGAGTAATACCAAGTTCATCGAGATAGTCATCGAGACCATAATTCTTGAACTCAGTGCCATTGTCACTTCTGATGTGCTTTATCTTCACACCAAAGTTGGTTGAAGCCCTCGAGGAAAATCGTTTGAAGACTTCCTGCACTTCATGTTTGTAAGTAATAAGGTGTACCCATGTGTAGCGAGAATAATCATCAACAATAACAAAGCCATATTAAGATGCTTCATTTGAAATAGCAGAATAATGATTAGGACCAAAGAGATCCATGTGAAGCAATTCAAATGGGCGAGTGGTGGTCATGATAGTCTTTGCTGGATGCTTGGCCTTCGTCATCTTCCCAGCTTCACAGGCTCCGCATAGGTGATCCTTGAGGAATTTGACATTCTCGATGCCAATGACATGCTTCTTCGCAAGCGTGTGCAAATTCCTCATGCCTGCATGACCAAGTCGTCGATGCCAGAGCCAGCCTTCTGAAGCTTTTGCAAGTAAGCACACGGCTGGTTGTGGTCCTGTAGAGAAATCAACAATATACAGGTCTCCTCTCCTAAAGCCTTCGAAGACTTTGGAATTGTCATCTTCTATAACCACAACACAACGGTACTTGCCAAAGACAACAACCATATCAAGATCACAAAGCATTGAGATAGACATAAGGTTGTATCCTAAGGACTCAACAAGCATGACTTTGTCCATGTGTCGATCCTTTGTAATCACAACCTTACCTAGACCCAATACCTGACTTTTGCCTTTGTCAGCAGAGATGATATGCTTCAGATGCGACGGAGATAACGGAGCATCCATCAAAAGATTCTTGTCACCAGTCATGTGGTTTTTACATCCACTATCGAGGACCCACTCAGTGGCTTTGGGTTGATCATCCTGCAGACGAATTAGTGCAGTTTACAAACTCATATACTTCATCAGTGAAGAATATGACATCAATTCATCAGATCAATTTTATCAAGTAAAAGAACTGATAAAGCAATATGAGGACGTGAGAAATGAAAGTTCATTTCTTCAAGATTAGCCTGCGTCCTATCAGGCATGCTCAGGTCTCTAGCAAATTCTTCAGACGATTACGTGCGTCTGGAGACCTGACCCTGCAAAAGAGATTAGTTCTTTTTCTTCACCACCCACATCTGAAGGGGTGGCAAAGAGTTCATCATTCTGCGAGCTCCATACGAGAAGGATGGCATAGAAGCCAATCCATTTCGTTTCACATAAGATGGGTTAGAGTAAGCATAAGAGTAAGCAGAGAAATTCTTCGAGAACTTATGGACATAATGATTTGTAGAATAATGCACATATCCATAATCCTTAGATCTTCCCTGCGAAACAGACGGGTTAGCACGATGATGTTCATATGAGGACTTTGGTCCATATGAGGAATTTGGTCCATATGAAGAATTTGATCTGGGGTTCCTATTCTTCACAGGTGGCGTCATGATGACATTCACTTGAAGATTTTCAAGGCATCTTTTGGCAACCCAGATTTTCTTCATCGGGGAGCCGTTCCTGCAGTTAGTGCCAACATATCTAGCAAATACTTCACCATTCTGATTTTTGAACAGTTTATAGTTGGAGTCAATTGACTCATCATCAGAATGAGGAGATTCACTTGCAAATCCAGATAAGTTAGATGGATCAACTGGAGGTCCCTTTGCAGCAACCCATGTAGTTTTGGGGTACTGCTCAGGCTTCCAATATGTACCATCAGCATTGAGTTTCCTCTCAAAGGCGATACCCTATTTCCTAGGGTTCCTGTTGAGGATCTGCTTTTTAAGCACATCACAAAGAGCCTGATGCCTGTCGTGTACAATTCCTTCAGCCCTGCATCGTCAGTGATACTAGCAATGTCCTCAGATGAGGAATTAGTGATAGCAGAGACATGTGAACAATTTGAAACATTAGCAGCATTTGAACATTCAGGTGAAGAATTAGCAGATTCACGTTCAATTCACTTCAAGCATGGAGGAACAAATTCTTCCTGAGAAGCGCTGATTTGTTGAGCAAGTAATGAATCGCGCTCCTTCTAAAGATCTTCATAACTCACTCTTAGCTTTTCAAGATCTTGCTTTCTTTGAAGAAATTCATAAGAAAGCTTCTCATGATCGGATAAGAGAGTGTTATGTTGATCTTGAAGGGTGTCATACTTAGTATGAAGTCTCCGAAGACTTTCAACCAAAGCTTTTGACTGATCCATTTCTTCACCCAACATATCATCGCTCTTGTTTAGCATATAGTGCACTTTTTCCAAAGCTCTTTGTTGTTTAGTAGCAAGGGAAGCAAGTTTGACATAGCTGGGTCCAAATTTGTCGGTGTACTAGAGTAGGGGTACCCTAGTATCCCGAACTTGTGCACGGGCAGTCGCAGCATCCCGCGGCAAGGCTTGCTGGGTGATCGCCAAGGTCCTCCGTGGTTCCTTTGGAGCCATTCAAGAACAAAGTATCCAACCAAGGCACCTCAAGACCCCGGCAAGAGGAGCTTGCCGGGAAGGCCAACCGAGGCATCTCAAGAAACTTGCCGCGACGCGCCGCGCGTCCCGGCAAGGCCCAGTGAGCGACAAGCTCCCGGATGCGACAAGACAATGACCGCGGCAAGGCGCTTGCCGCGACAAGCCATCACTCTGTGCCCGTGCTCCAGCACGTCCACCAACGTGTCGCTCTGGGACCCTTCCAGGCATGCGTGGCGGGAGGCTGTGCAGCCAGCGGTGCGCGGTGGCAAGCGGCGTTGACAAGTTTGCCATCGTGGCGAGCGGTGGCGTCCCTGACTGTCCCTTTTGCACTGTTTAGGCGACGCAGACGGGCATTTAATACCCTTGTCCCCTGCCGTCAGGGTTAGGTATGATACACTGTAGCAGGTAGCTGTACCTACCGCAGCACCTTTCCAGTTTTACCCTTCGTCTCCGTTGCCACCTGTCGGTGACCCCTTGAGCATATAAAAGGAGGCCCATGCGCAACGTAGAGGAGGAGGGCTAGTTTAGAGGACACTCACGCTCGGTCTCGTTAGCTGCTGGTGTGTACTGTAGCACTCCACGCTCCCAAGCAAGAACTCAATACAAACCACAAAGCAGGAGTAGGGTTTTACGCATCCGTGCGGCCCGAACCTGGGTAAACTGCTTGCGTGCTTCGCCTCGATCCGCTCTTTGCACGACTTCCGCCCCTGCCGAACCGAAAGGGACTCGGCCCGCCGGTCCCATAGGTGTTCGTGGATCAGTCCCCCGACATCTTTGGCGCGCCAGGTAGGGGGCGTCGAAGTTGTGTGAACCAGATCCAGCGTTCACGCGAGCTAGATCTTTATCATCTTCATCAACATGCCGCCGAAGAAGAAGGCTTCGGAGGCGCTGCTCCGTCCGCGCCGAGCCCACCACCGCCAGAGCAAACGGCTGGTGGGGCAGACGCCGGCGGAAGAACGGGCGTCGACGGAGGAGCTCACGGTGCTGCCAGGTCCAAGGACAAGGCTGCGCTGCCCATCGGCGGCGTAGCCGGCTCCCACAACGACCGAGCACACTCCAAGACCTCGGCGTCCGTACATGCAGCGCGCCCATCTCAGGAGGCGCAGGACCGGCAACGTCATGGTGCTCACAGTACCATGCGCTTGCTAGACCAAGATCGAGCTGGTGGATCTCGAAGTGCTCAAGACCACCATGCACGCCAACCTACTGGCGCGAGCGAGACACGGTCGCCTGGACGGGATGCTGCTCCTTCTAACATAGTTAGAAGTCCGAGCATATCCCGCTCCTCGCACCGTTCGCCACCACCACCCGCCACTGCAGCAGAAGCTTTGGCGCGAGCTCAACTGCTCCTAGACTACCCTCCAACAGCAGACAAGATCGACGACTGGAGGGCCACCATTCAGAATCTCATCGGCTTCGCCAACGGCGACACTCAACGGCAGCCGAGCGCGTCGCAGCCGCAGCCAGTCAGCCAGGTACGAGCCGGTGGCGACAAGACCGATGGGGGTGCAACCACTGTGCACTCCCCACGCCGAAGGCCAAGATCGCCGACTCGCCGGATCCACCTCGACAGCGACTCCTCCGCGTCATCAGATCCACGAGCTCGCCACGATCAGCGCCAAGTTCTCCACGAACGACAGCAAGAAGACGCTCGTACTCGCATCGAGCGCCGAAGAGAAGCTCGACGTCAATTAGACCAGCGCGCTGGGCCCTCTGTCGACATGCATGCGCCAGGGGAACCGGGCGACTTGCCGTACGCGGTAGGTTGCCCTTCGTTTACCCGTGAGCTGCGGCAAGTCCAGTGGCCCAGCATGAAGAATTTCAAGCCAGACGTACCAGAGAAGTACGACGGCAAGTCGCATCCGTCGGAGTTCCTCAGCATCTACACCATCACGGTGCAGGCTGCAGGGGGGCGGGACGACAAGATCCTTGCCAACTACTTCCCACTGGTACTCAAGCCCAACGTCAGGTCCTGGCTCATGCACTTGCCGGACAACTCCATATCCTCTTGGGCAGACCTATGCCATTAGTTTGTCGGCGCCTTTACGGGCGGCCACAAACCTCATGGCCAAGAGAGTGACCTTCATCTGCTCGCCCAGAAGGAAGGAGAGCCCCTGCGCAAGTACATTCAGAGATTCAGCCGTGTACAGCACAACATCCCAGACGTCCACCCTGCCGCGGTCATCAGCGCGTTCCATCAGAACGTGCGTAACCGCAGGATGCGGGAGGAGATGGCGATGTGCAAGATCAGAGACGTCAGTGAGCTGTATGCCCTGGACGACAAGTGTGCACGTGCTGAGGAAGGGAGGAAACTCCCCGGAGAGAATATAGGAGCAGGAGGATCTGACAGCGAGGATGCTGCCCCGACAAAGAAAAACCGGCGGCGCAACAGGAAGAAGAAAGGCAAAGATGTGCTAGTCGTTTAGCAGTCCGGCAACGAAGGTGGCACCAAGAAATCCAAAGTTGGTAGCTCCGGCAAGGAGGTTGCCGCATGCACCAACTGCCAGGCTTTGGCGGTCGCCGACAAGCAGGACGGCACCGACAAGCAATACTGCAAGATTCACCGCACCAAGGGCCATGACCTCCAGAGCTGCAAGAAGGTCGAGCAGCTTGTCCAGCAACAAAAGGCTGAGTACGAGCGACGAGACAAGGAGAGAGCCCAAGGAGGCGCCGGAGAATCTGGCAAGAAGCGCGCCGGCCGGGGAGGACGCCGCGGCAAGGCCAAGCAACGGCAAGGAGACAGACCTCCCCGCGGCCGCGACAAGGATGAAGACGATGACGACAACGAAGACATGGATGATGTCGAGACCAGCGAGCAGGAGTTCCAGAAAGCCACGGAGGTCTTGTGCATTGACGGCGGTGCTTCTCTGCATACTTCGCACCGCCAACTCAAGCAGTGGGTGCGGGAAGTCAATGCGGCAGAACCACCTGTCAAGTCACGCAAGTTTCTGAAATGGTCCAGCACGCCTATCATCTTTGACATTGAGGACCACCCTGATCGCACAACTGCGGTCGGGTGCTTGCCGATGTTGGTTTCACCAACTTGATCTCCTCCGCTGTACTCCAGAAACTCCAGATCCCTGACAGCGAGCTTGAAGAGACCGGCACATTCCAAGGAATCAACCCGGGAAGAAGCAAGCCAAAGGGGAAGGTCACATTGCCGGTAACATTTGGCAGCGAGCTGAACTTCAGGACTGAGAGGGTCACTTTTGACGTTGCCGATATTCCATTGCCTTACAATGGGATACTTGGCCGTCCAGCACTCGCCAAGTTCATGGCAGCCTCTCACTATGCATACAACATGCTGAAGATGCCAGGCCCGATAAGCGTCATTTCTGTCCCCGGCGACAAGAAGGATGCTCTTATCTGCGCCGACAAGATCTATCGGGAAGCGGCAGCCGCAGCAGATTGCAAGTCACTTGCCGTTGAAGCTCCCGGGGGGAAGAAGAAGACCAAGTCCGGCAAGAGTTCTGATGCCCACTCCGGCAAGCGCACCTCTTCGGAGTGCTGCGCTGCCGTCGAGGACGCACCATCGAGCTCCACCGGCAAGTGTAAGAAGACAATGGCAGCTCCGCCAGAGACGAAGAAGGTGTCCGCCAAGGAGGACGGCACTAGTGGTACCTTCACCATCAGTGCCACTCTCAACCCTAAATAGGAAAGCGCGCTCATTGCTTTCCTGCGGGCGAATGTCGACGTGTTTGCGTGGCAACCGTCTGACATCCCCGGTGTTCCTAGGAAAGTAATTGAGCACCACCTTGCCGTTTGTCCTCATGCGCGGCCCGTCAAGCAGAAAGTCAGGAAGCAAGCAGTGGAGCGCTAAGAATTCATTGCAGAAGAGATCAAGAAGTTGGAAGCAGCAGGCCTTGTCAGAGGAGTGCTCCATCCTACGTGGTTGGCCAATCCTGTAGTCGTGCGCAAGGCGAATGGGAAATGGAGACTTTGTATCGATTTTACCGATGTTAACAAAGCTTGTCCCAAAGACCCATTTCCTTTGCCGCGCATTGACCAGATTGTTGACTCCACAGCCGGATGTGATTTGCTTTGATTTCTTGACGCATATTCAGGATACCATCAGATCTTCATGGCAGAAGAGGATGAGGAGAAGACCGCGTTTATTACTCCATGTGGCACATACTGTTTCATACGGATGCCTTTCGGATTAAAAAATGCTGGTTCAACATTTGCAAGAGTAGTCCATGTTGCTCTTGAGCCACAAATACACAGAAATGTGGAAGCCTACATGGATGACATAGTGGTCAAGAGCAAGGACAAGGCAACTCTGATCCAAGATTTAGACGAGACCTTCGCAAATCTGCGCAAGATCAGCCTCAAGCTCAACCCAGAGAAGTGTGTGTTTGGAGTCCCCTCTGGCAAGCTTCTCGGGTTCTTCGTGTCTCAGCGGGGAATTGAAGCCAATCCCGACAAGATCAAGGCCATTGAGCAGATTGAAGCACCAAAGCGCGTCAAGGATGTACAAAGACTTGCCGGTTGCGTGGCTGCTCTCAGCAGGTTTATCTCTAGGTCTGCTGAGCGCGCCCTGCCGTTTTTCAAATTATTGAAAAAGGCAGGTCCAATGAAATGGACTCCGGAAGCGGAGGCTGCGCTGCAAGATTTGAAGAGATACCTGTCCTCCCCTCCAATACTTGTCGCACCTAAGCCACAAGAGAAGTTGCTGCTGTATATAGCGGCAACCAATCAAGTGGTTAGTGCTGCGTTAGTAGCAGAGAGGGAGGCAGATGACGAGCCAGCAACCACGGAAGGCGCATCCAGCGACAAGCAAGGGGCTTCCCCGGCAAGCTCTGGTCCCGACAAAGATGGATCTGCGCAGATGCGCAAGGAGATACAGAAGAAAATGGTGCAGGGCCCAGTCTACTTTGTCAGTTCCCTTCTGCAGGGGGCTAGGTCAAGGTACTCTGGCGTGCAAAAATTGCTTTTCGGCCTTCTCATGGCCTCGAGAAAGCTGCGCCATTACTTCCAAGCACATGAGATCACAGTTGTCGCTCGCTTTCCGCTGAAGAGGATACTACAGAATCCAGAAGCGACAGGCAGGATTGTTGAGTGGGCACTGGAACTGTCAAGCTTTGGCCTCAAGTTTGAGAGCACTTCAACTATCTAGAGCAGATCATTGGCAGAATTTATAGCAGAATGGACGCCAACACCAGATGAAGAAATTCCAGAAATGAGTATCCCCGTCAAGGAAGCAGGCAAAGAATGGCTGATGTACTTTGATGGTGCCTTTTCGCTGCAAGGCACCGGCGCTGGCGTGCTGCTTGTCGCACCCGCCGGAGAGCACCTCAAGTACGTAGTCCAGATGCACTTTCCCAAGGAGCAAGAAACAAACAATACTGCAGAGTATGAAGGCTTGCTTGCCGGTCTCAGGATCGCGCCAGACCTTGGGATCAAGAAGCTCATTGTCAGGGGTGACTCACAGCTTGTCGTCCGCCAAGTAAACAAGAGCTATCAGAGTCCGTTGATGAAAGCCTACGTCGACAAAGTGAGAAATCTAGAAGAGCACTTTGACGGCCTACAGATGGAGCATGTTCCAAGAGCTCAGAACGCCATTGCTGATGGCCTGTCAAAGTGCGCCACACTTAAGTTACCTGTGGAACCAGGGATCCTTGTGCTCAAGCTGACTCAACCGTCCGTAACACCATCAACTGGACAGAGCAAGAAGAGGAAGTTGATTTCTGGTGACTATTTGCCGGCAGAGCTACCCGAAGCCGCCGCCAAGAAGGTCCCCAAGATCAATGCCAAGAGCGCTGAGGAGCAGTCTGCTCCGGCAAGCCCTAGGGTTTGTTCCGTTGAAGCAGAAGCTCCCGACAAGTTTTGCTCTGGCAAGCTTGCCGGGGAACGTCAAGCTCCGGCAGAGACGAAGGTTCTCGCCGTAGAAGCGGATGTTCCCGCAGCAGCAGATTTGCCTTTAGTCCTTGTTGTCGAGCCACAAGCTCCAGCATGGGCACAGCAGATTGTCCGTTTCCTTCAGACAGGAGAACTTCCCGAAGAGCAAGAAGAAGCGAAAAGAGTAGCCCGGCAGTCAAGTATGTACCAGTTTGTCGACAAGACACTGTACAGAAGAAGACTCAACGGTGTGAAATTGAAGTGTATTCACCGGGAAGACGGACAAAAGCTGTTGGCAGAGATACATGGAGGCATATGTGGACACCACATTGGCGCAAGAGCACTTGTCGGCAAAGCATTCCGGCAAGGTTTCTTCTGGCCTACAGCCCTCCAGGATGCAACTGCACAAGTAACCAAGTGTGAAGCGTGCCAGTTCCATTCCAAGCAGATACACCAACCAGCTCAAACTGTCCAGACGATCCCTTTATCCTTGCCATTTTTGGTCTGGGGGCTCGACATCCTCGGTCCCTTTCCCCGAGCAGTCGGGGGCTTTGAGTACTTGTACGTTGCAATCGACAAGTTCACAAAGTGGCCGGAAGTGGAACCAGTGAGGAAGGTGACAGCACAGTCAGCAGTCAAGTTCTTCAGGTCGATTGTTTGCCGCTTCGGGATCCCTAACAGGATAATCACCGACAACGGTACACAATTCACGAGCCGCACCTTCATGCAGTACGTCCAAGATCTTGGCGCCAAGGTCTGCTTCGCTTCTGTTGCTCACCCGAGAAGCAACGGTCAAGCGGAGAGGGCAAATGCTGAAGTGCTGCGCGGGCTCAAGACCAGAACTTTCGATAGGCTACATAAGTGCGGAAGAAACTGGATCGAGGAGCTGTCGGTGGTTCTTTGGTCGATCAGGACGACGCCAAATCGAGCCACTGGCCAGACACCTTTCGCTCTAGTCTATGGAGCAGAGGCAGTTCTCCCCACGGAACTCGTATACGGGTCACCTCGAGTGCTCGCTTATGATGAGCTTGAGCAAGAGCAGCTGCGACAAGATGACGCGCTGCTCCTTGAGGAAGACCGTCTTCAGGCTGCTGTGCGAGCTGCTCGCTACCAGCAAGCTTTGCGCCGCTACCATAGCCGCAAAGTTAATGCCAGAAGTCTCGAGGAAGGCGACCTTGTTCTTCGGCGTGTTCAGTCCGCCAAGAATTCCAACAAGTTGACGCCGAAGTGGGAAGGCCCTTACCGGGTGAAACGAGTCACTAGGCCTGGCGTTGTCCGCCTTGAGACCGAAGATGCCATTCCGGTGAGCAACTCCTGGAACATTGAGCATCTTCGTAAGTTTTACCCGTAAGGCGCGGTTGCCGGAACCTATTCCGGCAACCACCTTTTGTACAAGTCTTGCCGCTGTTGCATGTAATCCTTTGTACAAAGCCGGGCGCAGACCCCGTGCATAAGTAAAGCTCAAGTGCTCCGCACATCTTTTCAATTTCATGCTTTTTTTTGGCATATATGACCTGACACTTTGTGCAGCACCTACTCCACGGTAAGCAATAACGAGCCGTAAAGCTCCATATCTGTATTGTCTCTTCTTTCTTTTGAAAGGAAGGTTCCCCTCGCCCACAAGTTTGCCGGGGGGTGAGGGGGAAAGGAGAAGACGATGGTATGGACCAGGCGTCGTTCAAGAAAGTTTCGCCTTGCTGGGAAGCAAACAACAGAAAAGCTAAGTTGCCAAAGTTTGAGCAATCAGATTTTTTAAATTTTAAGTTATCTCCCTTGAACGACCGCACTTTGTATGGAAAACCTGTGCGCGGAGGAACCAACTCGTAGCTAGTTGCGCCCTTACTTTGTTTCGAGTCCGCTCAACAACTTAAGTGAGCTGCAACTAGTTGCGACAAGGTTTCTTGTCGGTAGCGGCACCGCCAACAGGCTGCTGACGTTCCGCACTCAGTGCTCGCGGCTCAGGTGCCTGCACCGGCAAGTTCCCTAAAAGCGTAGGGCGAAAACATACAAAGGGAGGAATCAAGTAAAGGGAATAACATTGCAATCATTACCCAGAATAGAGTTATATTACAAAGATAGCTTGTCGCAGCTCTAACAGATTGTTTTCATAACATGACAAACAGCGACAAGAAAAGAAGAAACGGGCGGCCTAATCTACGCGATCGCCCTCGATCCTCTTGATCCCGCTCACCTTGTCCACAATGGGTGCGACAAGGGCCTTGAGCGCCTCTAGATCAGCATCCGGCGGCAGGGTCTTGAGGATGTTGGTGAGGTTGAGGCCCGGATTGTAGAAGGCCACCTTCACCAACACTTTCTGAAGAGCTCCCGCACAGATCTTGCGCGACTCGTCGGCCAGCTGCTTCGGGATCCTCTCCCGGAGTCGCTGGAGGGCCGTCGCCACGCCCTTGAAGAACAAGACGAGCTTGGCGCTGGGTTGGAGGTTCTCGTCGGAGGGATACCCGAGATCTCCCATCCCCAGCTGCGCCAGCTCCCTGTCAATATCTGTGGCGACAACCACAAGACTCTCCGTCCAATGCTCCACAGTCTCCCTGAAGGCATTCTGGGTGGCGGCAACACTCTCCAGCAGCGCCTTGTCGGCCTTGATCTCTTCTTTCAAAGCCGCCTCCTGCTTCTTGGCACTGTCCAGCGTCTTGGTCAAAGCGGTCAGCTTCAACTCAAGACCCGTGTTGGAGTCCTTGGCGGCGCTGAGCTCTTTGCCCTTCTCGGCAAGATCGGCCTCTAGCTGCGCCACCTTCATCTCCAGCTCCTTCATGGCGGCCTCGGTGGCGGCGGCAGGATCCTCTGCTTGCTTGAGGGCTCCGCCGAGTTTTTCCTCGCGCGCGGCAAGCTCCTCCTCGTGGGCGTCAAGATTGACCTTCCGTTGCGCCAGCTCGCCCTCCTCTACGGCTAGCTTCACAGCGGCAAGTCGCTGTTGTTCTTCGACTTCGGCCTTCTCGAGGAAGAAGACCTTCCGCGCTTCGGCGAGCTGCTCCCGCTCCTCCGCCAGGGACCGGAGGGCTTCCCGGTGGAAACCCCCGAGCTCCTCCGTGCGCTTCTCGATATCTGCTCCCGCCTTCGCGACAAGCGCCTCGCGGGATTCCAGCTTGGCTTGCCGCGCGCGGTAGAGCGACATCAACTTCCGCAGCAGCCGCTCTTCTTCGGGCTCGTTGCTGCTGCTGCTTGGCGCGTCAACCAGCGTCAGCCCCGCGGAGGCGAGCACCTCCCCGTCAAAGATCTCCCCCTCGACCGGCGCCCTGGAGCTTGACGCCCAGGGGAGGTTGATGAAGACGTCATCGCCGGCCTTCAAGTAGATGCCTGGCTGGGGCTCTTTGGAGCCTGGTGCTGCGGCAGCGGCGGACGGGTCGGCGGTCGGTGCAGCGCCTGGCGCTCCTACGGCCTCAGGGCCATCAGTGCAATCGCCAGACCCCTCGCCAGTTGCTGCGGCGGCAGCCTTGGCGGCCTCTGTGCCGGCGGGATCGCCAGCACCGGCTTCTTCGTCGGCGGCAACCTCGATCTCCATCTTCTCTGCAGCGGATGGGTCTGACGGCCGGAAAAGGGGAGAAGAGTCAAGCAAAAATCCAACAAGAAGAAGATCGAAAGAAGAAGAACCCGAGGGAAGTTTTGAAGCAAGAGGAGTACCTGCACCGGGTTCTGCAGTCGTGGTCTCCGCCGTCGGGGGGCCGCTAGTGCTGTCCCTTGTCGGAGAACCCTCCCTTGCCGGAGACTTCTCCCTTACCGGAAAGCCCTCCCTTGCCGGAGAGTTCTCCCTTGTCGGGGGATTCTCCCTTGGCTCCTGGTGGGGCTGCTCCGCTCCTACACAAATCAGCAACCAAATATCAACAAAGACGGAGTATCCATGCGCACCTCACAAGCGGAAAGCAAATCATATACTTACGCTGGGGGCTGCTCTGGAGAAAGGTTGCTGGGTCCGGCAAGGTTGTCTCGGGCGCGCCCCCTGCCGTCGCGGTGGGTTCGTCCTCGATGACGATCACCGGGACCTTGGCCCTCTTTGCTACTCTCTGGGCCAGAGTCCTAAAGAGGAACAAGTTCAGAGAAAAGCAAGTGAGATACAAGACAAACAGCAAGGATTGAAGAACTACAAGTACAACAAGGGAATCTTACTCTTCTTCTTCTTCCTCGTCGGAGCTGAACGCGGAGAAGTCGAAGTCTGGCTCACGTCCGGCGCGAGGAGGCGGAGGAGTAGCTTCCCTTGGCCGCTTGGCGGGAGCAGTGGCGGTGGTCTGAGACGACCCCGCTCCGGCTGGAGTAGAAGCGGTGGTCCGGGAGGGCCCCGCTCCAGTTGCCATTGCAGCGTGAGGCGCTCCCGCGGCAACAGTGCTTGCCGCGGTGGAGCGTGTCGCGCGGCGGCTGTTCACTCGCCTGCCGCTCCGCCACGTCACCGGCCTTGCGGAGACGCCTTCTTGGTGGGGATGGAGGCTCTGCTTGCGGCGAGCTGTCCGAAGATGAGGTGGAAGACGAGTTAATCTCCAGCAAGCCGCTCGTATCCTTGGCGGGCTCGCTCGACCCGACGCCATGTCCGGCAAGTTCCTTCTCGCCGGCGGGCTCCCCTCGCTCGGCACGGCTTGCCGCCTCTGCTACATCTGCCTCCTCCACGGTGAATCCAAACTCGCCCGTGGCCGCGGCTGCCGCCGCCTCCTCCAGCCTAGTGGCGATGAGTGCCATCTCCGCATCCGTGGTGTCGCGGGTGAGGCTGTCCTTCTCGTCGGAGCAGATCGGCACTTCTACCAAGTCATCGAAGAACTGCTGCACGACGTCGTCTGCAGGCTCCTGCCAAGTTGGCACAATTCCATGCGAGTCGCACTCCGGCATCATTGCACGGATGCGGTCGAGCGAGGAATTGTTGCACAGCGGAACGACGCCCCCCGGCAACCTGAAAACTTCGGGATGTTGGGGGTCATACTTGAAGAGCTCCTGGAGCATCGCGTTGAGTTCCAGAACAGTGAAGTTGAAGTTGAGGCCCGGCCGCAGCCTCATGATATCCGCCGCATTCTTGAACTCCCAAGTGGGTCTCCCCCGTTCCTGCAGGGGGGCGATGCGGCGGCGGAGAAAATCTGCGCCAACGGCGCCTACAGTGAGCCCGGCAAGCCTGAGGCGTAGGATCCGGGTGACAGCAATCTTCAGCCTGTCGTCCTCCGGTGCCACGTCACTCCAATCGCTGCCACGTGCTACTAGGGTTTGGCGCCGGGTGGTGAATGGCTGCGGGTTCTCCTCGTCAATCCAGCACCAGTCTGCTCTCCACTCCTCCCACTTGCCGCGGAATTCTCCCTCCAGATAAGTTTCCTTCTTGCCGGCCCTTGAGATCCAGGCGATTCCGCCGGACAAAGGCTCTCCTCTCTCTACTCGGGGAATGAAGAAGTGGCGAAAGAGGGCTACGTTGGGATGGACTCCGACAAAGTTTTCGCAGAGATGTGCGAAAACTGCCATGGTCAGAACGGCATTGGGGGTGAAGTCAAGGAGGTAGAATCCGTAGGTATTCATGATATCGCAGAAGAATTCAGAGAAAGGCGGGCAGAGCCCGCAGTAGAAGCACAAAGCGAAGAAAGGGTATCCGTTTGGGGCCTTCTTCCAAGCGGCAGCGGGGAGTACCTTCGTGCGCGGATGCGCTCGTGTCTCCGTCGACCAGAAGAGGTGGTAGTTCTCCCTCAGCTCCTTCGCGGCAAGCTTGGGGGGGAAGACGGCCCGCTCCTTCCGCAGCGCCGCAAGCCGCTGCGCCTCGGTCGACTTCATGACCTTCCCCTTGTCGGCTTTTGGAGGCATGGCGGAAGTGGTGGCGGAGGTCGACGGCGTTGGTGGTGCTGGTGGCGATGGGGGGCGGAGCGCTGCTCTCTTTCGGCTTTGGGAAGACGAGGGAGCGGCGAAGATTTCTGAGATTGGAGCAGCAACGGGCGAATGGGTGAACTGCCCCTATTTCTCCTGCTTATAAAGAGGGAGGGGGCGGACGTTCCGCATTTCCGAATAAAGAAACCACCCACGATCCCTCCCACGTCGCCACATTCAACGCGTGCCGTTCGGGGAGGCCGCGGTGGATACGGAGAGAGATACAGCGTAACCTAGGCCGCGCGTGCCCGTGCCCTGTTTTGGGCCTGGCCCAACAGCGCTCGGCACCGTGTATGGCCCAGGCCCGGGGGCTCCTGTGGGTGTACTAGAGTAGGGGTACCCTAGTATCCCGAACTTGTGCACGTGCAGTCGCAGCATCCCGCGGCAAGGCTTGCCGGGTGATCGCCAAGGTCCTCCGTGGTTCCTTTGGAGCCATTCAAGAACAAAGTGTCCAACCAAGGCACCTCAAGACCCTGGCAAGAGGAGCTTGCCGGGAAGGCCAACCGAGGCATCTCAAGAAACTTGCCACGACGCGCCGCGCGTCCCGGCAAGGCCCGGTGAGCGACAAGCTCCCGGACGCGACAAGACAGTGACCGCGGCAAGGCGCTTGCCGCGACAAGCCATCACTCTGTGCCCGCGCTCCAGCACATCCACCAACATGTCGCTCTGGGACCCTTCCAGGCATGCGTGGCGGGAGGCTGTGCAGCCAGCGGTGCGCGGTGGCAAGCGGCGCTGACAAGTTTGCCATCGTGGCGAGCGGTGGCGTCCCTGACGGTCCCTTTTGCACTGTTTAGGCGCCGCAGACAGGCATTTAATGCCCTTGTCCCCTGCCGTCAGGGTTAGGTATGATACACTTTAGCAGGTAGCTGTACCTACCGCAGCACCTTTCCAGTTTTACCCTTCGTCTCCGTTGCCACCTGTCGGTGACCCCTTGAGCATATAAAAGGAGGCCCATGCGCAATGTAGAGGAGGAGGGCTAGTTCAGAGGACACTCACGCTCGGTCTCGTTAGCTGTTGGTGTGTACTGTAGCACTCCACGCTCCCGAGCAAGAACTCAATACAAACCACAAAGCAGGAGTAGGGTTTTACGCATCCGTGCGGTCCGAACCTGGGTAAACTGCTCACGTGCTTCGCCTCGATCCGCTCTTTGCACGACCTCCGCCCCCGCCGAACCGAAAGGGACTCGGCCCGCCGGTCCCATAGGTGTTCGTGGATCAGTCCCCCGACATCTTTGGCGCGCCAGGTAGGGGGCGTCGAAGTTGTGTGAACCAGATCCGGCGTTCACGCGAGCTAGATCTTCATCATCTTCATCAACATGCCGCCGAAGAAGAAGGCTTCGGAGGCGGCTGCTCCGTCCGCGCCGAGCCCACCACCGCCGGAGCAAACGGCTGGTGGGGCAGACACCGGCGGAAGAACGGGCGTCGACGGAGGAGCTCACGGTGCTGCCAGGTCCAAGGACAAGGCTGCGCTGCCCATCGGCGGCGTAGCCGGCTCCCACAACGACCGGGCGCACTCCAAGACCTCGGCGTCCGTACATGCACCGCGCCCATCTCAGGAGGCGCGGGACCGGCAGCGTCATGGTGCTCACAGTACCATGCGCTTGCTGGACCAAGATCGAGCTGGTGGATCTCGAAGTGCTCAAGACCACCATGCACGCCAACCTACTGGCGCGAGCGAGACACGGTCGCCTGGACGGGATACTGCTCCTTCTAACATAGTTAGAAGTCCGAGCATATCCTGCTCCTCGCACCGTTCGCCACCACCACCCGCCACTGCAGCAGAAGCTTTGGCGCGAGCTCAACTGCTCCTAGACTACCCTCCAACAGCAGACAAGATCGATGACTGGAGGGCCACCATTCAGAATCTCATCGGCTTCGCCAACGGCGACACTCAACGGCAGCCGAGCATGTCGCAGCCGCAGCCAGTCAGCCAGGTACGAGCCGGTGGCGACAAGACCGGTGGGGGTGCAACCACTGTGCACTCCCCACCCCGAAGGCCAAGATCGCCGACTCGCCGGATCCACCTCGACAGCGACTCCACCGCGTCATCAGATCCACGAGCTCGCCGCGATCAGCGCCAAGTTCTCCACGAACGACAACAAGAAGACGCTTGTGCAGCCCGAACCTGGGTAAACTGCTTGCGTGCTTCGCCTCGATCCGCTCTTTGCACGACCTCCGCCCCCGCCGAACCGAAAGGGACTCGGCCCGCCGGTCCCATAGGTGTTCGTGGATCAGTCCCCCGACAAAATTCATCACCAGATTCATCATCACTAGACTCGGATAGGTAGCATTCAGTTACCTCAGCATCTTTTGCCATAAGGCATGATGCAGAAGATGATGATTCTGGTTCGAATGTCATCATTTTGAGAGATTCCTTGAAGTCCGCAAACCAAGGATCAAAATAAGTTCGATGACCTTCATAGACCTCAGAGAGACGGTCCCAGATGAGCTTCGCATGATTGAGATGCATGACATTCCTGAACTGATTTTGTGACAGACTGGAGCAGATGACATCCTTCGCCGTGAGGTTGAGAAGAGTATACTTGCGAATGTCATCAGCTTCCGCCATCTTGCACAGATCAGTCAGGCCAATCTCAGTGACGGTCCACAACTCGCTGTTCATCGCCATGAGGCGTTTCTTCATCATGGCCTTCCACTTGGGATACTCGTGACCGTCAAAGATGGGGCATGTCACCTTCGTCATACCTGCGGTTGACATAACTAAAACTCTAGGCGGTTAAACCAAAATCACACAGAACAAGGGAGTACCTTGCTCCGATACCAATTGAAAGTACGTTATATCGACTAGAGGGGGGGTGAATAGGCGATTTTTATGAAATTCTTCACTGAGGAATTTGCCGGTGAGAAATTCCTTAGCGAAGAACTACTAGCAGCGGAATAAGTACTCAAAAGTAAACATAACAGAATACAAGCATAGTCATGATGAAATGAAGACAGGCACAGAGTACAGGAAGCGTAATCACAGGATAACACAGGATGAAGACAAACAGACTGAAGAAATTGAACTGAGGAAATTTGAGAAAGTCTTCAGTCAAAGTCTTCAAACACAGATATGAACAAACACACAACACAGTTATGAGGAAATGGAAGAGTTGAGGGAATAGAACCAGCAAGCTTGGTGAAGATAATGCTTTGGTAGACCAGTTCCAACTGCTGTCTTAGTTGTACGTCTGGTTGGAACGGCTGACTATTTAAACGCGAGGACACACAGTCCCGGACACCCAGTCAAGGAAACTTAGTCCAAGACACCCAGTCCTCAACGTATTCTCCTTGAACTAAGGTCACACAGACCTCGTCCAATCACTCATGGTAAGTCTTCAGGCGACTTCCAAACCTTCACAAACTCGGTCACCTGGCGATCCACAATTCCTCTTGGATGCTCTAGACCATGACGCCTAACCGTCTGGAAGAAGCACAATCTTCAAAGGTAACAAGCGTCGGATCCACTCAGGATCAATCTCTTCAGTGATGCTCAATCACTTGGGGTTTGTAGGTGTTTGGGTTTTGGGTTTTAGGTTTTTCCTAACTTGATGATTTTCGCTCAAAGTCCTCAGAGGATGGGTTGCTCTCAAATGACAAGTGTCAGTTTCTCTCGGAGCAGCCAACCAGCTAGTGGTTGTAGGGGGCGGCTATTTATAGCCTAGGGAGCAGCTCGACATGATAAGACATAAATGGCCTTAAATGATATGACCGTTAGGTGGATAGATATTTTGGGACAGCTGGCGCATGGCACAGCAACGGTCGGAATTTTGAGTAGCAAAATCCTCAGGGCTATCATGTTCCTCACTGTGTAGGAAATTCACACTGACGAATTCCTAACTCCTCAGTCAGGACAAATTCCTCAGAGACCAGAAGAACTCCGTCTCTGTCACTGAAGAAATTGACTAAACTGTATGAGATTTCCAATGGCTTCACTCGAAGGGATTGGTAGATGTAGGATTTTGAGTTGAGCATCACATGGAAATTTTTCCTTAGTATTTCCTCGACCCCCTTTAACAGTACGGTGTTTCCTATGACTCAAGAAAGAGAAAAACAAAACTATGAAAACGAAAGTATTCAAGCTTCATATTCCTCGCATGAATATCAAGTCTTCACGGACACACCAATTTCTTCACTTTCAAAGTCTTCATGAAAGTCTTCAGAAATACCAAAATCTTCAGTCGAAGATATTCATTTTTAGGGGTCGAATTTTCCTGTAAATATCAAAATCCTCATAGACTTATAGACCTGTGTACACTCACAAATGCATTAGTCCCTTAACCTATAAGTCTTCAATACACCAAAATCACTAAGGGGCACTAGATGCACTTACAATCCTCAGCCCCTCAAGGCAATCCACCACAAAGCTAGAGTAGGGTATTGCACCGCAAGGTGGCCCGAACCAGGATAAACTGCTATGTCTCTTGTCCCTTGGGTTCGTCGCGCTAAGCTGTGGAATTGTTGGGCCGACAGGTTGGGAAGAAGGAGTTCTTCATACGCACCCTAGTGTTCGAACCTCTCAAGGGTCTGCGGAGCCCAGAATCTGACATTTGGCGCCAGGTAGGGGTGCATCGAAGCTCCACCTTCCCGTCCGCCCCGTCCCTCTGCCCGCTTCATCTCTTTGCCCTGCTTCCATGGCAGGCGCCGCCCCTCCGGCTGGATCGACCGGCGTGTGCGGAGGCGTCGAGGGCCTCCGGGCCTTCACCCCTGCTCTGCGGCGGGTACGGTGGCCACCCAAGTTCAGGCTGTACATGCCGCCCAGATACGACGGCGCGGCGGGCCCAGCAGGCTTCCTTCAGGCGTACGAGGAGGCCGTCTGGGCGGAAGGCTGCGACGACAAGGTCATGGCAAATTGGTTTCCCATGGCCCTCGCTGGCGTACCATGCGCTTGGCTTCTCAGTCTCCCGGAATCTTCTGTGGCCTCCTGGGAGGAGCTACGTGGCCTCTTCATCGCGCACTTCGCAGCACCAGCGCCCCACGCCGTCGCAACCCTCCTCGGCGGCTCTCAGGCGCCACCATCGGACCGCCATGTGAAGCAGTTCTTTCGTTAAGCAGGTGCTACCTGCGTGCGACACGGGACTCCTCCGGGATGGACGACACCCGAGGCCGACCTCACCTTCGACTCAAGAGATCATCCTATGGCCACCGCGGGCACAGGCGCGCTCCCGATGATCTACACCCCCACCATCTATAATGTGGCGGTAACCAAGACCCTCATCGACGGCGGGGCCGAACTCAATGTGCTCTCCATGGAAGCTTTTGGCTTGCTGCACGTGTCACACGGCCGGCTCCGCCCCAGCAAGCCGTTCTTCGGGGTCGTCAACGGCTCCACCAGCCCCTGGGCAGATCCACCTCCCCGTCATCTTTGGTACCCGCGACAACTACTACACCGAGCTCATCGACTTCGACATCGCCCGTATCGGCCTCCCATACAACGCCATCCTCAGGTACCCGGCCTTAGCCAAGTTCATGGAATCAACTCACCCCGCCTACAACCTCATGAAGATGCCGGGAAGCAGTGGCGTCCTCACCGTGGCCGGGGACACCAAGGAGGCACTGACGGCTCTCAAGCTCGCCTTTAGGGCTGCGGCTGCCACATGGCCGGAAGCGGAAGAGGTCCCTGAGGCCCCGGGGGCTGGGCTGACGAAGAAGAAGCAGATGTTCTCTCAGGACCTGGCCGAGACGAAGCAGGTGCCAGTCGACCAAGATGGGGCATCAGGAGCCACCTTCACCATAGGCGCCAACCTCGCCCCAGACCAAGAAAAGGCGCTGGTCGATTTCTTGCGTGCGAACAAGGAGGTGTTCGCATGGGAGACCAAGGACCTGGCCGGAGTCCCAAGGGGGGTGATCGAGCATCACCTTAATGTGTGCCCCAATGTACGCCCGGTGAAGCAGAAGGCACGGCAGTAGTCCATAGAGAAGCAGTCGTTCATTGTCCAAGAAACCCGCAAGCTGCAAGACGCTGGTGTCATTCGGGAGGTGCGGTACCCAGAATGGCTGGCAAACCCGGTCGTAGTTCCTAAGAAAGGTGGGAAGGAACACACGTGTGTCAACTTCACCAACCTCAACAAGGCATGCCCTCACGACCCCTTTCCGCTGCCACGCATCGACCAGATCGTCAAATCCACTGCCGAATGCGACCTGATGTGCTTCCTAGATGCATTCTCAGGGTATCACCAAATCAAGATGGCGGTGTAGGATGTCGAGAAGACGGCCTTCCTGACCCCGTGCGGGGTGTACTGCTACACTGCATGCCCTTTGGGCTGCGTAACACCGGGGCAACCTTCCAACGGCTCATGCACATCACTCTGGGACAGCAGCTCGGGAGGAATGTTGAGGCCTATGTCGACAACATAGTGGTGAAATCTCGGGAGGCAAGGACCCTCATTGAGGGCCTAGAAGAGACGTTCGCCAGCCTGCGCAAGGTGGACTTGCGGCTCAACCCAGAGAAATGCGTGTTCGGCCTCTCCTCCGGCAAGTTGTTGGGCTTTCTGGTGTCACATAGGGGGCTCGAGGCAAACCCGGAGAAGGTCAAGGCGATAGAAAGGATGAGCCCGCCACAGACCCTTAAGGAAATGCAGAAGCTAGCGGGCTGTGTGATCACACTAGGGCGCTTCATCTCCAAGCTGGGGGAGCGCGCCCTCCCATTCTTTAAGTTGATGAAGAAGAAGGGGTCGTTCGAGTGGACTCCGGAGGCCGATGCCGCATTCCAAGATCTCAAGAGATACCTCACCAGCTCGTCGGTGATGGTGGCACCGTGTCCACTCGAGCCCCTGGTGCTCTACCTGCCCGCCACGCCTCACTAAGCCAGCGTGACACTGGTGATCGTTAGGAGGGGGCACCAGTCCAAGGGCCTGACACACGACTCCACGCACTCGGTCAAGGCGGCATAGCCTCAAGGCGGCGCTCCTGAGGGCCTGGCTGCGCCAACAGGTGAAGCTCCTGAGGCCCTGGCAGCGCTAGCAGGCGACCAAGCTCCTAAGGTCCACCAGCCTCAGCAGGCGTCTCAGACACAGGAGGTCTCGGACTACACCAAGGATCCTGCCCTCATCGAGAACCCGGTGTACTTCGTCAGCACAGTGCTGCGGGATGCGCGAGCATGCTACCCCATGCCGCAGAAGCTCTTGCTCGCGCTCCTTGAAGCCTCACGCAAGCTGCGCCACTACTTCCAAGGACACCCCATCAAGGTCGTTTCAGCCTACCCACTCGAGAGGGTACTCCGGAGCCCCAATGCTGCAGGTAGATTCGCCGAATGGAACATCAAACTGTAGGCATTTCAGCTGGAGTTCAGCACCACTAGGGTCATCAAGGGGGCTGCGCTCGCCAACTTCATGGCGGAATGGACCGATGCCCTAGGACCGGAGGCAGGCGAGGACCGGACGCTCTCACCAGGGAACGAAGCACGAGATAGTTGGGTCATGTACTTCGACGGTGCCTTCGCACGCCAGGGCGCGGGGGCTGGAGCCGTGCTCGTTTCTCTTACTCAAGACAAGCTCTACTACGCCGTGCAACTCTGTTTCGAGTACGGCGAAAAGGTCACAACATCACATAGTATGAAGGCTTGATCGCCGGCCTCAAGGCTGCAGCCGCTTTAGGCGTGAAGCGCCTCACCATCAAGGGCGACTCCCAGCTCCTTGTCAACTTCTCCAACAAAGTGTACGAGCCGAAGGATGAACACATGGAGGCATACCTAGCGGAGGTACGTAAGATGGAGAAGCAATTCCTAGGCCTAGAGTTGTAGCACGTGCCCCGTGGCACGAACAAGGAAGCCGATGACATCACCAAGAGGGCATTCAAATGCCAGCCTCAAGAGCCCATTGTCTTCGAGGAGTGCCTCTTCAAGCCTTCAGCAGCCCCCCCCCCCGGTTGCGGAGCCAGCACTGCCTCAGGAGGAGCTCCCGCTAGCACCAACCTCGGGAGCCCCCGCCTGCGGCCCGACCTCAGGAGCACACCTGCTCCTTGCACTTGAGCTTCAGGAGGGATGCTGGACTGAAGAATTCAAGGCATACCTGCTTTAGGGGACCCTGCCGGAGAAGGAAGAAGACGCTGAGCGCGTAGCTCGGCAGGCCACAACCTACTGCATTCGGGACGGTGAGCTTTACCAAAAATGACCAAACGATGTTTCCTTGCGGCACATCTCCAGGGAACAGGGGTGCCGGCTGTTAGCCGACATACACGGCGGAGACCGCGGGCATAAGGCATTCCGCAGCGGATTCTACTGGCCCACGGCGCTCACCGACGCGGCCGAGCTGGTGAGATCATGTGAAGCCTTCCACTTCCACGCCAAGCAAATCTACTAGCCCGCCCAGGGCCTCCAGACCATCCCACTCTCGTGGCCGTTTACGGTCTGGGGCTAGACATCTTGGGTCCATTCCCCCAAGCGCTCGGGGGCTACCTCTACCTCTACGTTGCCATCGACAAGTTTACCAAATGGGCGGAGGTGGAAGCAGTCCGCACCATCCCAGCCGGTTCGGCAGTCAAGTTCATCAAGGGCCTCATGAGACGCTTCGGAGTCCCTAACCGCATCATCACCGACAATGGCTCGCAGTTCACTAGCAACCTCTTTAAAACATATTGTGCTAACCTTGGAACGCAGATATGCTACGCCTCAATGGCACACCCGAGGAGCAACGGACAAGCTGAGCGCGCCAACACGGAAGTCCTGAGGGGCCTCAAGACATGAACCTTCAAGAAGAAGCTTGAGGCCTGCGGCAGGGGCTGGTTCAATGAGCTCCAGTCCGTGCTGTGGTCCGTCTGCACCAGTGCGACCAAGCCGACTGGCGAAATTCTATTCTTCCTCATCTATGGAGCCGAAGCGGTTCTCCCACATGAGGTCAGGCCTCGGTCCGCGCGGGTCTTGGCGTTTGACGAGGCATGCTAGGACGCCGAGCGGGGGATGAACCTCGTGCTGGGGGAGGAACGCCGCCGTCAAGCCTTGCTCCGAGCAGCAAGGTACCAGCAGGCGCTGAAGCGGTATCACTGCCGCAGCGTCCGCTCCAGGATGCTCAAGGTGGGAGATCTCGTCCTATGGCGGGTGCTCTCCAGGGAAGGGCTGCATAAGCTCTCACCCTTGTGGGAGGGCCTGTTTAGGGTCGCCCGCGTCTCCAGGCCTGGCGCCATGCGCGTGGAGACGCAGGACGGGGTCCCCATCCAGAACGCCTAGAACATCCAGCACCTCCGGAAGTTCTACCCATGAAGCAAGGCCCAGCGCCTGTGAAGGTCTCTGCTCGTGACACTCTCACGTAATAATGAGTGGGGTTGTACACGCCCTGGAGTGTCCAAAGTGCCGCCCTCCGGTCTCGGGGGCTCCCTCCCACGTCCTAGTGGCAACACTTAGCTCTGTGCTGGTGAGAAGACTAGACTAGGTGCCGGACATGGCTGTTTGCTTGCTTTCTGTAGTTGTTTTGCAATCTCTCTTAATGGAATTCGTAGTTCTCGCATTTTGGATTTATAAGTTGGATTTCCCCTTGACTTTTCTCTTGCCCGTCGATCTTGGCCCAGGAGGGGTGGCAGTTGCCGCCGCCTTTCCTTGCACGTCTCGCGCGCGGGGGCTGGGCAGGTATGTGCGTACGCATCGGGCCCGCCCCGCGCCATGAACATACCTCGCCGCAGCCCTGTTTCCCAGGGCCTTGGCTTTTTCTATCCTCACAAGACGTCCTCGAATAGGCTCGTGACCTACGCACCCTCTTAAAGTCCATGCCCCAGGTACTACGACGCGGTGCATTGTGCCACGACCAGCGCATACCTAAGGGATCGCACAGGGAAGAACAAGACGCCCGACCAAATTTTCTAACAATTCCGCAGCTTCAGGACGTCTCTAGGGACCAATGGCCCTTGAGCCGCCAGCAAGAGGGCCCCCTCAGATAAACTAAGCGTGCACCCTCACGAGGAGGGAAACTATCGCCAGTGTATCAAGCTAAGTTATCCTACCATACCTATTTGGAACATAAGCACGACAACATAACGCCAGAATAATAAACATAGCATAGTAACATAGGTATCACGGTTCGCCACACGCCCCAGCAGGGCCCTCCACTTTTTTCAAATGCATGAGAAAGAGAAAGGTAAAACAAAAGCAGCCCCCATGACCGCAACGGCTCACGAGGCCCGGCTCTGAGGGCCTCCCGGACGCGGCTCAGCCTGAGTCCTCCTCACGCTTCACTGCAGCATGGCGACGAGACGATCCGCCACCATCCTCGAAGTTAGCCCGGCGGCGTGGCAGCTGGTCATAGCCACCACTGCTGGTGCTCTCGCTGGAGAAGGAGCCGCCGCCGCTGGACGAACTGCGGCCATCGCCAAGGGCAAGCCCGTCCTCAGCATCATCACGACCGTCGTCAAGGCCGAGCTCGTCGTTGCCGCTGCTGTCCTCGGGGAAGCACCCTGCGCGGCGGCCGTTTTCCCCAAACACCCTCATGAAGAAGGTCGTGACGTCATCATAGTTGAAGTGAAGGGTGCACCTTCCACTCAAGCCGCGCGCACGGGCGAACGTCTGCCAGCCGTGAGTCAGGGCCGCGCTGCCCATGACGGAGACCTCGACCGTGACCCACAAGGCCTTGCTGCAGCAACTGTCGGCCTACAGCCTGTGGCCATCAAGACCCACAGCCGGAAGCTCGCCGACGAAGAAGCTGGAGCCAGGTGCCGGCCGGCTTCTCCGACCACACGACGAACTCCGGGAGCACCTTCGCCGAATGGAAGCGCGACCGCGAAGGCCGGGCGACCACGGCGCGCCTCCCCTCGGCACAAGGGCTGCCCCACCTCGAGCTACCCCCGTCGCGAGAGGAAACACTGCTGTGACCGCCGAGGACGACGCCGGTCCCCGAAGGAGTACGCCCACGCCCCCGAGGAGCGACAGCAGGAGTCGCGGCATGCTTGCGAGGGCGCCTCCGCCCCCTCTTGGGCGGCGGTGAGCCGGGCCCCTCCTGGAGAGCCTTCCCCTTCTCCGCGGCCGAGAAACTCTTTGTTCGCATCATGGGTGTTGCGGCAAGATAGCGAGACGAGGGGGAGGAAGAAGGAGCAGGCAGCGACAAGGCAGAGATGAGCGAGGGGGCTCTGCCCCTCCCCTCATTTATAGCAAGAAGGAGGCCAACCGCCAGCCTCCACGATCGCACGTAATGATGATTTTCCTCTGCATGCAGTAGAGTCCCGTCAAATTGAATGGTTGCAGAGGCAGCACGGGGAAGCGGAGGTGCCCACGTCTCTGTTGGGGAACACAGTATTTCAAAAAAAATTACCTACGATCACGCAAGATCTATCTAGGAGATGCATATCAACGAGAGGGGAGAGTGTGTCTATGTACCCTTGTAGACCGAAAGCGGAAGCGTTTAGTAACGCGATTGATATAGTCGAACATCTTTAAGACCCAACCGATCACGTACCGAACACATGGCACCTCCGCGATCTGCACACATTCAGCTCGGTGACGTCCCTCGTACTCTTGATCCAGCTGAGGCCGAGGGAGAGTTTTGTCCGAACGATGGCGTGGTGACGGTGATGATGAAGTTACCGATGGAGGGCTTCGCATAAGCACTACGACGATATGACCGAGGTGGAAAACTGTGGAGGGGGGCACCGCACACGGCTAAGACAAATCTTGGAGTGCCTTTGGGGTGCCCCCCTGCCCACGTATATAAAGGAGGGGGAAGAGGAGGCCAGCCTAGGAGGGACGCGCCTATAGGGGGAGTCCAATTAGGATTTCCAATCCTAGTTGGAGTCCCGTTCCTTTTCCAAGAGGGGAGAGAGGGAAGGAGTAGGAGAGGGAGAAGGAAAGAGAGGGGGGCGCCGCCCCCTCCCTAGTCCATTTCAGACTTGCCATGGGGGGCGCGCGGCCACCTCTTAAGGCCTTTCTCTCCTTTCCCGTATGGCCCATTAAGGCCCACTATTTCCCCCGGTGAATTCCCGTAACTCTTTGATACTCTGAAAAATACCCGAATCACTCGGAACCTTTCCGATGTCCGAATATAGCCTTACAATATATCGATCTTTATGTCTCGACCATTTCAAGACTCCTCGTCATGTCCGTGGTCTCATTCGGGACTCTAAACAACCTTTGGTACATCAAATCACATAACTCATAATGCAAATCGTCATCGAACGTTAAGCATGCGGACCCTACGGGTTCGAGAACTATGTAGACATGACTGAGACACATCTCCAGTCAATAGCCAATAGCGGAACCTAGATACTCATATTGGCTCCTACATATCTCCAGTCAACTATGCGGCTTTATTACTTTCACTTAGCCATAGGAGTTTTTGAAAGTGCTAGTTATCGACTAGAGGGGGGTGAATAGGCGATTTTTATGAACGTCTTCAAAACACGGGGGCTTTGTAGACAAACAGTAGAAATGATCCTATTGATATGCAGCGAAAGGTAGACTACACTAGGCAAGCCATATTCAAGTAAGCAATGAAGTGAAAGCATGAAGACTATCATCACCTAGGTAGTATGGATCAGGATGGAAGACACTATGAAGCAAAATAGTAAACAGTCGTCACTCAGTGAAGTCAATCAGATCATAGAGGCAAGAAATGACTTCACGAAGACAAACTGTAAAGTAAAGGGCAGTGAAGGATAGAACCAATAGCTTGGTGAAGACAAGGATTTGGTAGACCAGTTCCAGTTGTTGTGATAACTGTACGTCTGGTTAGGGAGGCTGAGATTTAACTCAGAAGACCGCGTCTTCAGCTTATTCCCCTTGAGCTAAGGACACATAGTCCTCACCCAATTACTCTAGTAAGTCTTCAAGGTATACTTCCAAACCGTCACATACTTCGTTCACTGGCGATCCACAATGACTCTTGGATTCTCAGAACGCGACGCCTAACCAGCTGGAGGATTCACAGTCCTCAAGTGTAACAAGTCTTCAGATCACGTGGACAGGAAGACTTCAGTGATGCCTAACACTCTTTGGCTCTGGGTGTTTTGGGCTTTGTCCTCGCAAGGATCTCTCTCTCAAATGCTTCCGAGGTGGGTTCCTCTCAAACGACAAAAGTCGTGCACTAACTCTGAGCAGCCACCAATTTATGGTGTAGGGGGTGGGCTATTTATAGCCAAGAGGCAACCCGACCTGATATGTCCAAAATGACCCTGGGTCACTAATGAACTGACATGTGTCCAATGGTCAGATTTCAAACACATGCAACAACTTGACTTGGGGTACAAGCAAAGCTGACTCATCCAGCTCTGGATAAGATTTTCTCTAATTGCCTTCGCTCAAAGACATAGGATCTGGTTGAGCATCACATCAGTCACTCTAACTTTGTTCACTTGGACCCCACTTAACAGTGCAGTGGTTCCTATGGCTCAACAAAGAAGAAAAGGAAACTGCAAAACAACTATGTCTTCGCACTCCATAGTCTTCATGTGAATGTCTTCTCATGTCATAATCTTCACTGTGAAGATCTTCAAAGAACACCATTGTCTTCAATGTCTTCACACATTTTTAGGGGTCATCTCTAGTAGGTACACCGAATCACTAAGGGACTACTACCTGTGTTATCCTGCAATTCTCACAAACACATTAGTCCCTCAACCAAGTTTGTCGTCAATACTCCAAAACCAACTAGGGGTGGAACTAATTGCACTTATAGTTTGACTGTGGAGCTAAGTACTAGCCCCTTGTGCATGTGCGGCTATCCGGGCTATGGTGCCTTTTCTACGCGGCTGGATGAAGACCATCCCCTCGTATAACACGGGGTGAATCACTAACGATTTGTAGTATAATACTAAGTCACTGAATCGCCGACTAGCTCTCGCTTATCATGGCAGTCAGTTTTCGGCTTTCTCTACTGAGGTACTTGACCGGACGAACCATAAATACAATCGTAGTAGTGCTCCCTTTACTACCTTAGCCGAACGAGCGAAACGTAACGTGGTAAGCACGGGAGCCGGGCAACCCAACTATAAACCAAAGACATGATTCGGAGCCGATGCATATAATGCAATATCCGGGACTGTCAGATTTCGGGTTTTGGCAAAAACCCTTGAGGTTTGAACACTGGGGTGCGCACGAAGATCTCTCCCCCTCTAGCCCTCGCCCGCACCGCAATCTCAAGGCTTAGCGCGTCAGACCCGCAAAACAAAGGGACACAAGATTTATACTAGTTCGGGCCACCGATGTGGTGTAATACCCTACTCCAGTGTGGTGTGATGGATTGCCTCTCGGGCTGAGGATGAACAGTTATAAGGGAAGAACAGCCTCCTGAGGAGAGGCGTTCTTTTGCTTGGTGATTTTTTCTGGTGGCCTTGGTGAAATGGATCTAGTCCAGGATGATCTGCCTCCCTACGGTGGTGGCTAGTCCTATTTATAGAGGACTGGGCCCTCTTCCCAAATATTAGGCGGGAAGGGATCCCACAATGGCCAGTTTGAAGGGGGACAACTAGTACAAGCTATCCTGATAAAAGATGGTCTTCGCCTGCCAAAGGCTCTGGTGGTGACGTCATCCTAGGCTCCACGGTGACCTCCGTCCTGCCGTCCTGCTGGTCTTGGTCTCGTTGCACCGACATGGAAACCTTTGCTTGATGCCTCGGGACTCTGTGCCTGCGCTTGCTTCTTTAGCACCAAAGAGGAAACGAGGACACTGCGCGCTGGCGCCCGCCTGGCCTTGGTCATCATAGCTTGCATCACAAGAACCTCGCAAGGTGCCCCTTGCCTTGATCTCTCCGCCCCTCGCGAGCCAGCCTGGTGAGGCCGCCCCCGAGGAGGTCTTGTGTCGTCCGCCTCGCGAGGCTTGGTCCCTCGCGAGGGTCTTGAGTGTTTGCTGGTGAAGATGGGTCGTACAGGGCCGCTGGTGGAGCCACGCCGTGGGCTGCAGGCAGGCAAGTCTGGGGTCCCCCATTCCCAGGACGCCGACAGTAGCCCCCGGGCCCAAGGCGCGCTCGGGCTTGGCTTCGAGGCGAAGCCAAGGGGCAAGTGCGGAGCTCCGCGGGCCCTAACAGCCTGCGGCCTCGGTTGATGCTTGGCAGTTGATTGGTCATGGGTGTCTCCGCTTCCCCACACTGCCTCGGCAACTACCCGACTGACAAAAGGCTGGCGCGGGCTGCATTTGCCTTCATTGCTTTCCTTCGTCTTGCTCCAGATCCCCTTTCTTTCCCTTCGCTTCCAGAGACTCCAGATCCACCCAGACCCTCCTTCGAGCTTGCCGTCGATGGTGCCCAAGAAAGCCCGGGCTACCCTTTCGTCATCCTGGTATGAGCCCGCGCTCGACGCGGCGAGCATTTCGGAGAAGAACCTAGCCATCGTGCGCTTGATGACGGCGGAGGGCGACAAGAAGAGGAAGACTGTGCTCCGGGTCGGCTCCGCGGAGCCTGAGGACTCTGGCAGCACCTTCTACCCCTTCTTCATGAGTAGCATTGTTGCCGGGTTGCTTCCCTCCTTCTCCGACTTCTTCTACTCTGTCCTCAGTCACCATAAGATCCATGCCCTCCATCTTCGTCCCAACTCCGTCCTTCTCCTGTCGATTTTTGCCTTCTACTGTGGAGCATACGTCGGAGTGATGCCGTCCGTGGCACTGTTGCGCCACTTCTTCTTTCTTTGGCTTAAGGAGGGACCCTTCTCAGGGTGCGTTGGCTTCATTGCGGCCAACAAGACCAATGCCATGTCGAAGGCCGGGAAGAAGGCCGAGGGCTCCAGGAGCAAGTGGGTCCTGATGGACACCAAGCGCGTCCACCCCCGGCTGGTGCTGCTGATCCTGCAACTCCGGCGGGTGGTGTAGGTGAGGGCAACGCCGCTATGGGAGAAGAATCCCTTGTGGGCGACGACGGCGTCCGGGAATGACGAGATGATCTGCTGGCGGCTCCTTTCCTACTTAGCTCATGCGACAAGTGCCGTGCCTCGTGGAGGCGTTTAAACTTGCGTTTGGTATCGGAAGAACAATATGTCTAGTAATATTTGCTTGAGATTTTGCGATTTCCTTCCCGTTTGCTTTACGTTCTACGTCGGCAGGGCCCGACCCCGTGCATACCTCTACCGTCATCGGGTCGTCCGGATCACCAGGGCGAGACCAAGGGGTGAGGGGCTACGCGGCCAGTTAGGCTCCTGAGTCGCGATGCTCAGGAGTCCCCCTTGCCGCGCAAACATCTTATAGAAAAGGAGATGCGGGAGAAAGTCTAGCGCTCTACGTCGGCAGGGCCCAACCCCGCGCATACCTCAGCCGCCATTGGACCGTCTGGATCACCAGGACAGACCAAGGGGTTAGGGGCTACGTGGCCACTTAGGCTCCTGAGTCGCGATGCTCAGGAGTCCCCCTTGATGCGCAAACGACCTATAGAAAGGAGATGCGGCAGTAGGCCTAATGTTCTACGTCGGCAGGGCCCAACCCCGCGCATACCTCAACCGCCATTGGACCATCCGGATCACCAGACAGACCAAGGAGTGAGGGGCTACATGGCCAGTTAGGCTCCTGAGTCGCGATGCTCAGGAGTCCCCCTTGATGTTCAAACGACCTTCATACCTTGGCTCCGCTTGGGAGGGCGCGCGACGACCAGGTCTGAGGGACCTGGCAGGGTGGAGTACGCTTGGGCGTGACCCGAGCGTCGCCCCCATGCCCAGCCCCCTCGCGCGACTCTCCCGAGGGGTGGTGTTGCGATGAGGCCAGAAACTTTGCTCGGAGGCTCCCTGAGGTAGATACGGCCGCGAGGCTGCCCTCAGTTGTTTATCACCAGCGTGGAGCATAGTGCTTCCACACTTGCATGGGCATAGCCACTCCTCGACAGTGTCGACTGCCAGCACGGAGCATGGTGCTTCCACTGGTGTGTGGGTGAGGGCTCCCTCTGGGTGGAGCCCTCGGGGCATGTACAGCCCCGCCCTGACACGTGGCTTGCACGACAGGGATAGACAAGGTGTGTTTCGGCACTCGTGAGCCAACGCGGGACTCACGAGGCCCTACCTCAAGGAGGGTTGTGCCTGGTCTTGGTTCTTGTTGACTGCGGTGGTCCTGCGAGATGGTTAGACAACCTGCGCCGAAACGAATCTCCTGAGGCTATCCCACGATAAGGACAAACACCAACGACCCTAGGAGGTCACGTGACAGGGCCGGCCCGCCAGACAGAGCTCAATCGTTGGATTTATCGATGCTATAGGGACGGACCCGAGCACAGACGTCGTGCCTAGCCTTCTTATGCAAAGGATCCTGAAGAAAGATGATCGGCGCGCGTGTAGGATCGAAAGTATGTCTAGAGGGGAGGTGATTAGACTACTTGACCAAATAAAAACTTAACCTTTTCCCAATTTTAGTTCTTGGCAGATTTTAGCTATTGTAGGACAAGTCAAGCAATCATCACACAATTCAAGCAAGCATGCAAAGAGTATATTGGCAGCGGAAAGTAAAGCATGCAACTTGCAAGAATGTAAAGGGAAGGGTTTGGAGAATTCAAACGCAATTGGAGACACAGATGTTTTTCCTGTGGTTCGGATAGGTGGTGCTATCCTACATCCACGTTGATGGAGACTTCAACCCACGAAGGGTAACGGTTGCGTGAGTCCACGGAGGGCTCCACCCACAAAGGGTAATGGTTGTGCGAGTCCACAGAGGGCTCCACCCACGAAGGGTCCACGAAGAAGCAACCACCCACGAAGGGTCCACGAAGAAGCAACCTTGTCTATCCCACCATGGCCATCGCCCACGAAGGACTTGCCTCACTAGCGGTAGATCTTCATGAAGTAGGCGATCTCCTTGCCCTTACAAACTCCTTGGTTCAACTCCACAATCTTGTCGGAGGCTCCCAAGTGACACCTAGCCAATCTAGGAGACACCACTCTCCAAGAAGTAACAAATGGTGTGTAGGTAATGAACTCCTTGCTCTTGTGCTTCAAATGATAGTCTCCCCAACACTCAACTCTCTCTCATAGGATTTGGATCTGGTGGAAAGAAGGTTTGAGTGGAAAGCAACTTGGGGAAGGCTAGAGATCAAGATTCATATGGTAGGAATGGAATATCTTGGTGTCAACACATGAGTAGGTGGTTCTCTCTCAGAACATATGAGTTGGAATTGTGTATGTGTTCTGATGGCTCTCTCTCCGAATGAAGAGGAGGTGGAGGAGTATTTATAGCCTCCACACAAAATCCAACCGTTACACACAGTATTCCAATCTCGGTGGGACCGAATCAACAAACTCGGTCGAACCGAAAAGGTAAACCTAGTGACCGTTAGATATTTTCGGTGGGACCGACATGCAACTCGGTAGGACCGATATGGTTAGGGTTTGGGCATAACGTAATCTCGGTGAGACCGATTACACAAACTCGGTGAGACCGATTTTGGTAATTAGCTAACCAGAGAGTTGGTCAGGCAAACTCAGTGGGACCGATTTGCTCTTTCGGTGAGACCGAAAAGTTACAAAAAGGAAACACTGAATTTACATTGCAATCTCGGTGGGACCGATTCGCTCTGTCGGTGAGACCGAAAAGTTACGAAAGGGAAACAGAGAGTTTGCAATCCCATCTCGGTGAGACCGAGATCCCTATCGGTAGAACCGAATTGCTAGGGTTTGGCAGTGGCTTATGACAAGTGAAACTCGGTGGCGCCGGATAGAAAGAATCGGTAGGACCGAGTTTGGCTTAGGGTTTAGGTCATATGTGGATATGGGAAAGTAGTTGAGGGTTTTGGAGCATATCACTAAGCACATGAAGCAAGAGGCTCATTAAGCAACACCTCATCCCTCCTTGATAGTATTGGCTTTTCCTAAAGACTCAATGTGATCTTGGATCACTAAAATATAAAATGAAGAGTCTTGAGCCTTTGAGCTTGAGCCAATCCTTTGTTCTTAGCATTTTGAGGGTTCCACTTTCACATCCATGCCATGCCAATCATTGAGCTTTCCTGAAATAGTCATCTTGGAATAGCATTAGCTCAATGAGCTATATGTTGTTATGAATTACCAAAACCACCTAGGGATAGTTGCACTTTCAGCGCGGCTCCCTAGGTGGGTGACAATCAAGCAGGTAATGACCATAGATAACTCATGCATGGAGAGAAAGCTAGCTTAGGTAAATGCAAGAACGATACATGCCACTGGGTCGGACCCGAGCGGCCTGGGGAAGATGCAGCCCGAAGGGCACCCCCAGTAGGGTAAACTAAAGATGCAAGAGGATACATGCCGCAGGGACAGGCCCATGCGACCTGGGAATATTGCAGCCCGAGGGGCGCTCCTAGCTGAATGAACTTCGAAAATATCACCTGGTTTTGTTGTCGAATGTGCGTTGAGGTAGCTGAAGGTGTGCGCCGCAGAAGCCGCTCCTCACGAGCCGTCGAGACCATGAGCCTCGGGAGGCTCTGGGGGCTCAGGTGGCCTCCTGAGGACCATCTGCGTCTCTGCCAGGACCGCGTGATGCCTGGCTTCCTAGGTCGCCAGGATGCTCCGTAGATTGTGCTGGAAGGCGGCTGCCATGCTCGGCAGGCCGAACGACATGCACACGTAGTTGTGAGGTGGACCCTCACACCGGCCAGCACGCAAAGGCCAGAAATGCTCCTGAGATGCGACCCTGTTGAGCCTTGGGATGTCGAAGCAGACGCGTAGCTCGCCACCCTTGCATGGGTGGGGAGCTGCACCAGGTGCGCGGCGGTCGCCGCGTATTGCCCTTGCTTCCTGAAGCTCATGAGTGGCCTTGACGATGAACTCCCGAGCGCTGGGCACTCCTTGCCCGGTGCCCTCTTGAGGGATACGTGCCGTGAAGCACGCCTCCATGTGGTGCCCGAGAGCCTCCCTCGTGATGTTGGCCAGGTCGGAGGCCCTCCAGAAGAGAGCCCCCGAGCCCTGCCCGAGGAGGGTGCCAAGCACACCTTCCTATGCGAGGGAGGGAGGCTCCCCAGGTGCTGGCGCCGATCCTGAGGTGGCACCGCTAGAGGCGTCACTCCCCTGAGGCCCTGTGCATAGTAGCTGCTTCTTCTTCTTGGGGTTGGCCTCAGGAGGGTACTGCACACCCGTGCTGTCAGGGTCTTAGATTGCTGCAGCTTGGAAGGCGCGCTCGAGGGAGCACACCGCATCTCTTTCTTCGCTGGGGCTGTGATGATTTCGCCGCTTCCCGGCATCTTGAGGACGTTGTAGCCATGGTGGGTCACCGCCATGAATTTGGCTAACGCTGGGTACCTGAGGATGGCATTGTACAACAGACAGATGTGGGCGACATCGAAGTCGACGAGCTCGGTGTGGTAGTTATCTCGCTGACCAAAGGTGACAGGGAGACGAACTTGCCCTATCGGGGTGGTGGAGCCTTCGGTCACTCCTGAGAAAGGCTTGGTGGGCTGAAGCTGATTGTATGGCACTTGAAGGCTGTCGAACGTCTTGACGGACAAGACACTGAGTCCTGCGCCGCCGTCAATGAGGGTCTTGGTGACTTGGACATTGCTGATGATGGGTGAACAAAGCATCAGGAGGACACCGGCGATCGCCACACATTTGAGCTGGTCCGCCGAGCTGAAGGTGATGGCGTACTTGGACCATCTGAGCGGGCGCGTGGCCTCGAGCTTGGGGAGGGCTGCATTCACCTCGTGAGAGAACTGCTTGAAGTTGCGTCGGGAAGCCAAGGCCGGAGAACCACCCAATATGCAAGCAATGGCGCGCGGCTCCTGGAAGCCCCTAGCCCCTTCGTCCTGTTGGTGGTCGTCGTTCCTCCTTGGTGGTGGCGGCAGCGGAGGTAGACCAGGATTTCCCTGAGGATGATCCTCGCGAGGCTGGTCCCTCCAGGTGCCCTCACGAGACTGGTCCTGCCAGCGGTCCTCGTGAGGCTGGTCACGCCACTCCTGGCGGGGGCCGCGGTCGTCCCAACGTCCTCCACCCCGTCCTCCTCCTCGGCCGTAACCCCGGTCGTTGTGCTCGGTGCGTCGACCAAAGCGTCCATCTCGAATGGCCCTGAGCTTTTGACAATCGTTGGTGTTGTGGCCGCGCATGTTGTGGAAGGCGCAGAACGTACAGCTGCCCTTGGACGACTCGGGAAGGTCCCGGCCGCGCTTGGTGTCTGGCTCTGCCACAAGTACGGCCACTCCCTTGCGCTTCACGTCCTTGACCTTGGCCTTCTTCTCCTCCGGGTCTGTAGCAGGGAGCTTGAGGAGGGAGAGACGCCCCTCCTCAGCTCTTGCACACTTGGTCACTCTGTTGAACAGCTCCAGAGTCGTGCATAGCTCCTCGTGGATGGCGAGCTCCTCCTTCATCTTGATGTCATGGATGCCATCAGAAAACGCTGAGATGATGGCCTCATCCGTCACCTTCGGGATCTTGAGACGCACGCTGTTGAAGCATTGGATGTACTTCTGCAGGGTCTCTCCCGGCTATTGCTTGATGCGGCATAGGTCACCCGCGACCGAAGGGTGGTCGCGAGTGCCCTGGAAGTTGGCAATGAAGCGGTCGCGCATCTCACCCAGGAGGAGATCGAGCCTGGAGGCAGGTTCAGGAGCCACGAGCGAGCACCATCCTTGAGAGCCATGGGAAACCAGTTTGCCATGACCTTTTTGTCGTCGTTGGCCACCTCGATGCTCAGCTCGTAGAGCTACAGGAACTCTGTGGGATTGGGGCTGTCGTCGTAGCAAGGAGGCAGGCAGCTCGAGAACGAGGGCGCGGCAGCCTGCGGTGGCCACTGGGGCCCTCTGCAGGAGCGGAGCATGCCCTTGATGTCCGCGCATCGCCGCCACAGGCGGCACACGGTCTTGTCGTGGCACCAAGAGTGCTGGAGCGTTTTCTTGTGGCCAGGGAACCTCTTGGCAGCTCCCTTCTTCGTGTGTGGGCACACGACGCGGTGGATCACGCCGCGGGACCACACGTCTTGGGGCGAGGACGCCATCTTGACGTGGAGGAAGCGGAGGCGCTCCGTGAGCTACGCGTCTCAGTGCGAGGGTGTTGTCTTGATGTGGAGGAGGTGGAGGCGCTCCGTGAGCTACGTCGCCCGCAGCTAGAGGTGGGCGGCAGCGAGAGGGATGGTGCAGGAGAGGCTCCAGCGGCGCTGACGAGCTCGGCGATGCGGTCCAACCAGTCCACGTAGAGGTCGTCGACCGGGCGGTAACGCAGGAGCTCGCGTGCCATGAGCAGCATAGCCTGCGCGTCTGTGGGTGCGCGGCGAGCGTGAGATGATGAGCCTGCCGGAGTCAACGACGGGGTGGCGGTGCGGCCGTCCCGCCGCACAGAGGGGTGCAATAAGGACGCTTGCTACTCGTTTGCTGTCGGGCTGGTAGCGGTGTTGGCAACAGGAGATGGATAACGACGAGGGGGCCCACCGACAGGGGTTGTCTGAGCGACACGGGCAGTGAGGGCGGCCCGACGCTAGACGCGGGCTCCACATGCGTCCGACATGGATGTGATGGAGCGATGGGACGCGGATCAGCAGAAGGAAAGCTTCAGCGCACCCCTACCTGGTGTGCCAAATGTCGGATTTCGGGTTCCGGCAAAAACCCTTGAGGTTCGAACACCGGGGTGCGCACGAATATCTCTCCCCCTCTAGCCCTCGCCCTCACCGCAATCTCAAGGCTTAGCGCGTCGAACCCACAGAACAAAGGGACAGAAGATTTATACTGGTTCAAGCCACCGATGTGGTGTAATACCCTACTCCGGTGTGGTGTGGTGGATTGCCTCTAGGGCTGAGGATGACCAGTTACAAGGGAAGAACAGCCTCCTGAGGAGAGGCGTTCTTGTGCTTGGTGAGTTTGTCTGGTGGCCTTGGTGAAATGGATCCAGTCCAGGATGATCTGCCTCCCTACGGTGGTGGCTAGTCCTATTTATAGAGGCCCGGGTCCTCTTCCCAAATATTAGGCGGGAAGGGATCCCACAACAGCCAGTTTGAAGGGGGACAACTAGTGCAAGCTATCCTAACAAAAGATGGTCTTTGCCTGCCAAAGGCTCTGGTGGTGACGTCGTCCTGGGCTCCACAGTGACCTCCGTCCTGACGTCCTGCTGGTCTTGGTCTCGTTGCACCGATATGGAAACCTTTGCTTGATGCCTCGGGACTCCGTGACGGTGTGCTGGACTAGGGGGTACTCACTACATCGTCTCCCGATCAGTTGGTTGGGCCGAGGACCCCATGGCCGTTATTCATGGGCCAGTTCGGACAGCCGAAGACATATACGAGGAAGATTTCACAAGACTTGGTGATCAAGACAAGGACTCCTCTCCACCAACGTATTCGTCTAGGACTCTTGTTATCCTAGGCCTCCGGTACATTATATAAACCGAGGCCAGGCTAGTCGATAGATCATGACATTACTCATCATACCTGTAGGTTTTAGAACACAACATATGATCTCGAGGTAGATCAACTCTTGTAACACTCATATTCATCAAGATCAGTCAAACAGGAAGTAGGGTATTACCTCCGTAGAGAGGGCCCGGACCTGGGTAAACATTGTGTCCCCCGTCTCCTGTTACCATCGATCCTAGACGCATAGTTCGGGACCCCCTACCCGAGATCTGCCAGTTTTGACACCGACATTGGTACTTTCATTGAGAGTTCCATTGTGTGATCGGCAAAGGATCAATGGCTCGCCCACAGATCAACTGCGATGCCGGCATTTTCGTCGCCGGCTTGACTGGTCACCTTGGCTCGATCAAGGACCGCGCTCCATCTCCGATCATCATGTTCGGATGGTGGACTTCATCAACATCAACTTTGATCTCTATCAAGATCATGGAGGAATCATCCATGGAGCTCGGGGGCTCAACGTCAACATTGCCCTCGGGCGACCGTGTTGTTTTTTCGAACAGCGAACTTGTATCCGCTGCCACCACATCCTCGAGCATCGCTTTGACGATTCCTTTGGTGGAATTGTGCGGAATTCAATCTACAACGACCATGCAAAATTTGGTCGAGTTCCGATGGAGGAATCTCCAGCAATCTACGATATACCGAAGCCTTGTCAAATCTGGACGGGAATTTGGACAAGTTTAGGGCGTGGTCTGCCGCACCTAGCTCGGAGATTCTATGGAAGATCGAACCGTTGATCGGCTGCGGAATTACTATATCTACCACCCCTCAAAATTTCAGCTTGATCCGACCGTCCAAACTCCGGGAACCTTCTGATTAGTGCATCACTTTTCGGATCTGTTTTCTGCGCGAATACGGATCCGACCAGAATTCATGTTTCTTTATGAACGTGATATTGGACAACCTTTTTAAATGAAATTTCTTTTATGGTATTGTGCATTGTTTTTAACACGTGCCCATAAAATTTTAAGCCTTCTTTAAGGCATTCTTTACCATCGCGCTGGTGTCACACCAGTCCGGTAACATTCACTACAAAAAAAGACACATCCGTGACATTTTGGGCCGAATGAATTTTTTTTCTGTCATACATATGACACTTCTATGACGATAATTGTGACAAAACCCGGTATAATCATAGATGTGGTGGGGTCCTACTTCTATGACAAAAAATCATGACAGAAAATGGGCTTTTTGTCTTGGGCGGGCCGGAGACGCAGCCAGGACCGAGTTTGGCTTAGGGTTTAGGTCATATGTGGATATGGGAAAGTAGTTGAGGGTTTTGGAGCATATCACTAAGCACATGAAGCAAGAGGCTCATTAAGCAACACCTCATCCCTCCTTGATAGTATTGGCTTTTCCTAAAGACTCAATGTGATCTTGGATCACTAAAATATAAAATGAAGAGTCTTGAGCTTTTGAGCTTGAGCCAATCCTTTGTCCTTAGCATTTTGAGGGTTCCACTTTCACATCCATGCCATGCCAATCATTGAGCTTTCCTAAAATAGTCATCTTGGAATAGCATTAGCTCAATGAGCTATATGTTGTTATGAATTACCAAAACCACCTAAGGATAGTTGCACTTTCATCTCCCCCTTTTTGGTAATTGATGACAACATATAGATCAAAGCTTCGACAAATGATAATAAGCATGAAATATATCGTCGCTTTGAGAAGTATGTGACAAGTAAGAGCTCCCCCTAAATTTGTACATATTTAAAATTTTCTTTGGACTGCAAATGCACAAGGAGTTAGAGTCATGGGTTACTCTTCCATGTCACATACATCTTGGTGGAGCGCTTAAAATGATAAGAATGAAATACATGCACTCATCACCAAGAATAGTGAATGATCAGATAAGATAGATAAGATGATAATATTAAGCAAACATTAAGTGTAGCTTATGATCAAACACATGATCATCAATGTCTCACGAGCAATGACATAGTATCTCACACAAAATCAAACAAAGTTCGAAAAACCACCAAATAAAATAAGAGAGAATAAAAGCAACACTCTCTCTCGAAGCCTATGATCTATACATTTTCTCCCCCTTTGGCAACAAGTTACCAAAAAGTTCCTAGAAAATGCATAGTGCTAAGTCAACACTCAGGCTTGATCTTCAGGTGGTGGTGGAGTCCGGAGAAATCCAAGGACGAAGCCTTCTGTAGACGTGGTTGGAGTTGAGGCTGAAGTAGATGCTGGAGCTCGTGCAGAAGTGGTGGCTCTGGTGTCAGCAACTGGCACTGCATGTGATCTCTGAGCTCTTGGCACTCTGGCAAATGCATCAGTTGTAGTCTTGCCTCTCCTCTCCTGCATGTCATCCTGAAGCTACTCCACTGCAGTCTGAATCTCTGTCACCTTAACATCCAAGTCATAGAACTTTTGTTCCATGATCCTCTCTAAGCTTTGCTGATTCTGAGTGAGGGTGGCCAGTCCTTGCTCAATCCTCAGTGTGGATGCAATCAAGTAACCAAGCTGCTCTTGTTTGGTTTTCAAGAAATACTCAGATGCCTCCTCTTGAGTTGGCATCTTGGCAGCTTTCTCCTTCCTCGCCTTCTCCTTCTTGGCTTGTGCTTGTGCAGATGATGGTTCATTCTCAGTCATGACAACTTGATTATCTTCAAAATCTGGACGGATGGGCAGATGTTCCTTATCCAATAAGTATATGCCTGTGCCCATCTTGGAGTTAATGAGCTCCTGATTTTGAGGGGCATATCCACAGCTCCTCTTCTGATCTGCTGCAGTCCTCTTGATAGTTTCTACTATGAGGCTCATGACCTTGAATTTCTGAGGCACATCAAATACATGAAGCAAATTGATTGCGTGGCCTCTGATCATCTTGTGATCACCTGACTTGGGCAACAGAGTGTGTCTCAAGATCCAATTGATAGTTGGCAGCCCTGACAGAAGATAGTGCACTGAGGCAAACTTTAAAGTATCAAGTGCTTCATTTGGAATTTCCTTGTACATATTGGACATAGAGTTGTGGTCCATCTTCTTCTTGGCATAGATATCCAAGTCATCCTCATGCTCCTCTGGGGCATTGATGAGCTGTGCCCACTCAGCAACAGTAGATTGGTACCTCGTACCTTCAGACATCCAAGTGATCTTTCCATCTGGGTAGAAATGTGCTGTGGAGTAGAATTGCATAATGAGTTCCTCGTTCCACTTTGTGAGCTTCTGCCCAACAAAGTCTGCTACTCCACAAGCATTGAAGCTGTCATACACTCCAGGGTAGTGTTCTTCATTGTCCTTGATGTATTCCCAGTCGACCCATCTCATATCACAAACTATGGGCTTCTTATCAAGCAGCACTGTCTCATAGAAGTCCTGCTGTTCCTTAGTGTGGAACCTGTAGTCAACAACAGTTCTTCTCCTTGAAGCATACGGATCTGCTTCTCTCCACTTCCTGAGCCCTGAATCTCTCCTGAGCTTCATGTCCTCAGCCACAGGATGAGCATCACTATGGTCTGGGATCTTGGGCTTGAGCTTTCTGAGCACTTGACCTTCTTCTTCTTCAGCAATGTCAGGCACTGGGCCTTGTTCTTTTCAGCTGCAGGTATGCTCCTTGTATTCCTCTTTGGCTTTGGCTTTGGAGCTGGCTTGGCCTTAGAAGCAGTTGACCCTGATCTTATGGCATCACCCATCAGCTTGGGTGCCTTAGGTGCTGGTGCAGCAACCTCTTCTTCTTCATCCTCATCTTCCATGATGGAAGCCTTTCCAAGCACTTTGGCTACGGTCTTCTTGACCCTTTCCTTCCTTTTCTTGCCTTCAGCAGCAACTGGCTCTATGGGAGTGGGTTTCTCAGTTGAAGCTCTGGCCTTTGACATAGGCTGCCTGCCTGCTGGCCTTTTGATTTTCATCCCTGGCTTTGTGCCTTGAGCTGAGCCATGTTCCTTCTCAAGCACTACTCTCTTTGAAGTTGCTTCCTCTTCTGCCACATAATCCTCATCCTCTGATTCTGAGGTTCTCTTCTTCCTCTTTCTGGTGGCAGCTTTTGGCAGATTGCTAGGAGTACTTCTGCTGCCATCATCTGAAGAACTTGAGGGACTAGTGCCCTCACTCATCTGCAGTTGCTCTTCTGACATGTTCTGGCTATCACTCTAGTCTGACATGATGAACAAGCTGACTGCTGACCCTGTGAACAGTTTATAGATGAGGTAGAATAGATGAGCATCACAAAATGCAGAGATTTTTGCAAAAGAATGACTCAAAAACTTAGTTTTAGTTTCCCACTGAAATCATCTCGGATCTACCGATTTTCAAACTCGGTGATACCGAAGCAGTTTTGGAACCTAAACTAGTGAACTCGGTTGGACCGAGTCACAGTTCGGTGGCACCGAGACTGCTAGGGTTTCACAAAGTTCCAAAATCGGTCACACCGATAAGTAATTCTCGGTCAGACCGAGTCTCACTTGTGCAATGGCATAAGCCAAATCGGTGGGACCGAGTTTTTCAACTCGGTGGGTCCGAGATGGTTTCGGCGGAAACCTAAACCTAGAATTTTCGAATCAAACCTAATCTACGAGTTCATTGACTGGATAGAAGTTTATCAAACGTGGCTAGAATCAATATGATCACAATGTGCTAGGAATCGGATTGGGGAATAGCACAAAGATCGAGTCCATACCCTAGTTCGGCGGAGACTCGCTACGGCGGCAACGGCGGGGTAGAATTCCCGTTGACGGCGACGGAGACCAGCGACTGGAGGCGGCTGGCGGCGAGAAGACGATCCGGAGACCACGTTGGCAGAGCAGGTTATCGCGCAGGCGAAGGGGTTCAGAGAAATTTCCAAATTTTTCCCGTGACTATATATAGCCCGACCCTGTCGGTGTGACCGAGTGGAACAACTCGGTGGCACCGAGATGCAAAACTGTAGACAGTTATTGCAACTCGGTGTGACCGAAAGGTTCAAATCGGTTGCACCGAGATCGAAAACCTAGATCAACTTAATGATCTCGGTAGGACCGAAAGTAGGGTATCGGTCAGACCGAGAATCATAAAGAGGTTTTGGAAGTTTAAGTCTATGACGAATCGGGGACTCCGAGCGCTCCTCACACAGAGTGGTTCGAATCTGACTTGATCAAATTTTGTGATGTAGCATGAATAGAGTTTGATACGAGAAAAGCATAGATAGCTAGAGGAGGTTCTTAGGCATTCTTGTCCATCCACTTGGCAAAAGGAAATAAAACCAAACAATCAAAACAACAAGTGGATGTCCTCGAATGAGTAAAATATGCAACTAGCATGCTCACACAATAAGATGGCAAATGAAATATGTGACAAGGCATGCACAACCAATTCTAGCATCTATCAAGCAATTTGCGATGACAAGGTCATATATATATGAGTATATTGACTTAGGAGTCAAGTGAGAACACTTGATCATAGGTCATACTCATCGTTTAAGCTCAAGTGGGGTTACCACTTTTACATAAAGCATTGTTGTGTTCACATCTTTAGAGTTGCTTTAGCTCAAGTCTTAGAGTAAAGCTCCCCCTAGATGTGATATCCCCCCTTAGAGGGATAAACTAACCTCGGGTTTTGTCGATGATGACTTCATGTAGATGTTGAAGATGTGGATGCTCAATGTTGATGTAGATCACTTGGAGCTATCCATTTGAGTGAATTGCACTTTCAATACCTACATGGGTTAGTCCCACAAGGAACAAACAAGGATATCCATAGACATAGAGTAATGCACACACAAGATGATGTCCATGAAAACTTTTAGGTTACCTTGTCCCTTGTCTTACCAACAAGAGGGTTTGTGACTCCTTGAACTAGTGCAAGACGTGGAAGTTGATTGCACTTGTTCTTGCCAAAATGATAAGAGTGAGGTGTGTTGGCGGAGTCACCCTCAAGAACTCTCTAGTTCTTCTTCTTTTGGATCCACACCATCTTGATGGGAATCCTTGGAGTTGTAGTCGTACTTGATGAAGTGGAACTTGAAGTAGTCTTGGGAATCCACTTGACTAAGGTCTTAGGAGCTTCTTCAAATGCATCAACTTCCTCTTGAAGCTTGTCCTTGCCTTTTTGCTTGTAGTCTTGTGGTGGAAGATCATCTTGAGCTTGTGTCCCTTGAAAGAAGTATCATACTTCTCTTGTTGAGGAACAAACTTTGTCTTGGGGTATTGATCTTCTTCCCACTCAACTCCATTGGCATTGAACTTTCGTTCAAAACCAACACCTTGATTCTTCTGGTGCATTCCTTGCTTGCGCACAATTTCCTCGAATTGCTTACTCCCGCCAAGGCTTTTGTACACTCCTTTCTCTATAATTCCCTTCAATAAGCTATTTTCTTGCTCAAGTGTAACTTGGCTAAGAGAATCATTAGTGGAATCGAGAGAACTACTATAAGCAACAATATTGGATTTAGCATGATCATTGTTACTGCTAGAGGAAGAATCTTTCTTGTTCTTGTTACTAGACTTGACTTGAGGCATGTAAGTGGATAAGAGTAAACGCTTGGCAATGTAAGAAGAACTTTTCTTGCGGAGATCATCATTGATTGCTTTTAAGAACTCATGCTCTTGCTCAAGATTGAGCTTTTCAAAGCGTAATTTCTCATGAGCTCTTAAAAGTTCTCGATGATCTTCGAAGATAGTTTCATGAGCTAACTTAAGAGTGTTTAGTTCTTTAGTTAGAGCCTCAATCTTCTCCTTATCATTGTCATTCGTTTTATCTTGATTAGCATGATTAATTGACGTTTCATCATAGTATTCATCACTAGAGTTGTCAACAAGCAAATCATCACCTAACAAGTCATCTTCATCACTATTGAAATCAACATACTCGGGGTGTGTTACCTTAGGACCTTTGGCCATGAAGCATCTTCCAATTCCTTCATTTGGTGAGTCAAATATGTCGTAGGAGTTGGTTGACACAAGTGCTAGACCGGCAACACCTTCATCTTGAGTATCTTCGGAGTCAGAGTGATAACTTCTCTCGGAGTGGCTGCCGGAGTCGGAGCCGGATACCCATTCACCAACATGAGCTTGATGTCTTCGTTTTGTGTAGCTCCTTGATGATTTTTCCTTCCTTTCCGAATCCTTGCTTCTCCGTGAGTATCTTCGTTCATAACGATCATCTCTACTCCTTCTCTCTCTTGGTGGTGATTCTTTGCTTCTTCTTTTTGGAGAATCTTCTCTTATCTTGTAGGGAGCCGTACACTCATTGGAATAGTGTCCGGGTCTTCCACAACTGTAGCAGTTTCGCTCTCGACTAGAAGATCTTTTGTCATTGTAGGACCTTGACTTGAAGCTTCTATCTTTGCTTCTACTCTTGTAGAACTTGTTGAAGTTCTTCACCATTAAGCTCAGTTCTTCATTGAAGTTTTGTTTCTCACTTGATGATGTAGGGGCTTCACATGAGGCTTTGTAGGCACCACTTGATTTGTTGTGAAGTTCCTCTTTATCCTTAAGTGGCATCTCATGAGCAACAATTCTTCCAATCACCTCCATTGGCTTGAGATCTTTGTAATTGGGCATCATTTGGATCAATGTGCACACGGTATCATATTTTCCATCCAAGGCTCTTAGAATATTCTTGATGATGAATCTATCGGTCATCTCTTCACTTCCTAAGCCGGCAATCTCATTTGTGATGACAGCAAGCCTAGAGTACATTTCAGCGACACCTTCACCATCCTTCATTTTGAACTTGTCAAGTTGACTTTGAAGCACATCCAACTTGGATTCCTTGACGGAGTCGGTACCTTCGTGCATATCAATCAAAGTGTCCCAAATTTCCTTTGCATTCTCAAGACGGCTGATTTTGTTGAATTCTTCGGGGCACAATCCGTTGAAGAGAATATCACAAGCTTGAGCATTGTATTGCAACATCTTCAACTCATCCGCGGTAGCTTCACGGTTTGGTTCTTTCCCATCAAAGAAGTCACCTTGCAAACCAACACACACAATAGCCCAAACGGCGGGGTTATGTCCAAGAATATGCATTTTCATTTTATGCTTCCAACTAGCAAAATTAGTACCATCAAAGTAAGGACCTCTACGGTGATAATTTCCCTCGCTAGACGCCATACTCTCCTAGGTTGTGAAACCAAGGCTATGACCACACA